>NC_059291.1:15070438-15080438 GCF_017591435.1 Portunus trituberculatus
ATCCTGATCCTAAGAATACTTATTTCCTATTTGTTATAACCCCTATGTCACATATACAATTCTATCACTTAAAAAATTAAGTCGTTTGAAGAATGAAAATAAGAAAATAATTCATGTTTCATGGCGTTCTGAAGCTCTACATACTATTCTTTACTGAATTATGTATCTAATTCACGTCTCATAGCCACGTCAGAATTCCTTTTTCTTTCTACGTGCGTTATCGGGAAGGATCGGATGCCACTTTCTCAGATGACATGGTAATCCGCGTCAGTCTCTTGTTTGGATACAGACTGAGCCAACTCAATCACCTTCCTGACTACGCTGGAGAGACAGTACAAATAAACCCTAATGGAACTATCCACCTGTTTTTGTGTTCTTCCTTCCTGTGACATGAAGTGCTTCAAAAGAAGAAAAAAAGATACATTAGGAAGAAAATTTACTTATTTGTCTTCAATATTCTTTCGGGGACGCAGTAAATGCAGTGAACTTTTAATCTATTCCTTTTTTTCTTTTTATTTTATCCTGTTAGTTGGTCTAGTTGACAAATAAAAACTGACGTGACGCATCGAGCCAGTATTACTCTCTCTCTCTCTCTCTCTCTCTCTCTCTCTCTCTCTCTCTCTCTCTCTCTCTCTCTTTCTTTTATCCATTCTACCCTGCCCTTTGTACATCCGAAATATTGCAATACTATAGATTTTTTTCCAGTTGTGGTTTTCCGTAGCACGACTCACAAATTGAGCGTCTGGCGTGGCGGAAACTAGAGTCTTGATTCCTCTCTGCCGCAACTGCTCACATCAATAGTCTTTATTTTCAGAGGGGATTTTTTTTCGACAAATGACATCAAAGCTGAGAGTGTAATGCGGCTCATTTTGTAGAAAGTTTTTTGTTCCGAGAGCGCCGCCCGTAAAATAGATGAGTTGGTATGTGCGGGTATGTATCAGTATGTAAAGTTTGACTGTGTTCCTAATGGTGAGGTGAAATGAGTGACTGGTGTGGTTTTGGATTGAAGACTCGGGATAATTAGATACACTGATTCTCAACTGTTGGGTAATATCAAGGAAACACACATGATAATAATAATGATGAAAAAACATTGAAAATACCAATTCCAAGATAACAAAAACACTGAGAAAACAAGGAGCGTTGGTTATATTTGTCTTGTTGTTCATTTCACTCGTCGTTTGATTTCTACATTAGCTGCATAAAATTGTTCTTCGCATGTCACAAACCCAAGTTCTGTAATGCTACTCTCTTTTTTTTCTTCAACCATGTAAGCTAAATTTAACACATCCAAGGACGCGGAGAGGTGCCAGAGGGAGGTTTTGCCATACTAATCCTACAATGTACCTGTCTCTCTACGTATTTTTCTGTCTATAAATCTATCTATTTATCTATTTGTCTCTCTTTACCTACGTACCTATATATCTAATCACTTACTGTATTCTATCTTTCTCTTTCAATTCTCCTTTCCATCGTGTTTGTCTCTGTGTCCATTCCCCGTTCACGCTACCTTTCTTTTTGATTATCTCTTCACGTCACCTGCTCGAATTCCACCCACCTCACTCCCCACACATCGGCTGGCTGAGAGTGAAGTATTGATGCGACATCACACCTCTTCTGTTCCTCCTGCTCGTCCTTGTAATAAATATGCGCTTCCTCTTGTCTGTGACTCGAGGAAGGGGAAATTAAATGATACATGAATTAGATGTTGTTTTGTTGTGTGTGTGTGTGTGTGTGTGTGTGTGTGTGTGTGTGTGTGTGTGTGCGTGTGTGTGTGCGCAGGTGTTAATTTTTTCACCGTTTCATCTTTGTTTTTTAATATATTTTTTTCTTCCGTGTTTTTATTTTATTTTTGTTGTTGTTTTATCTTTGGCTCTTATGATATTTTGTCATCGCTTTTTGCTGTTTCATTATTTCATGTACAAAGTATTTCTTTTAATTTTCTAATTTTGCTGCTTGTTTTTCTTTCTGATTTTTAGCTCTAATACTTTGCCTAATCGTGAATACAGTATTTATCCTGTTGTTAGAATATTTGACTGAATTATCTTTCCCTTTCATTTTTTTTTTTTTATTATTTTTGCATGTTTCAATGTCTTCATTCATCTTTGCTTAATTCTTCTTCCCTTCTCTTTCTTTCGTCTTCCCAACTCTCACATTTCTCCTTTGCATGTTGTTTCTTTCTCGCCTTAACTTCCGTGTCTCATTCTCCCTTCTCTTTCTCTCCTTCTCTTCTCTGTTTTCTTACATTTTTCTCACGCATCCCTTCCTTTCTCTTTCCGTATTCCTTCTCTTTGACCTTTTCTACTTTTCCACCTTCTCCTCTTCCGTCTTCACCCATTTCCTATTTGTGATTCTCTTATTCTTCCTCCTTCCGTTATTCATCCAAATTTACTTCCTTCTTGCAATTATTTTTTTTATTTCTTTAACACACACACACACACACACACACACACACATATATATATATATATATATATATATATATATATATATATATATATATATATATATATATATATATATATATATATATATATATATATATATATATACTCTATTCACTCTTTATTTCAAGATGGTTTTTTTTGTCATTTCTTTTTTCTGTGGTGTTGTTTCTTCTTTCATTTCTTTCGTATTTGACTTTTTTTCCTTGTACTTTTTGGTGTCTTTCTTTGCTTCTTCAATATTTTGTGTTTGTGTGTGTGTGTGTGTGTGTGTGTGTGTGTGTGTGTGTGTGTAATTCACTGTTTGATCTGCTGCAGTCTCTGACGAGACAGCCAGACGTTACCCTACGGAACGAGCTCAGAGCTCATTCTTTCCGATCTTGGGATAGGCCTGAGACCAGGCACACACCACACACCGGGACAACAAGGTCACAACTCCTCGATTTACATCCCGTATCTACTCACTGCTAGGTGAACAGGGGCTACACGTGAAAGGAGACACACCCAAATATCTCCACCCGGCCGGGAATCGAACCCTGGTCCTCTGGCTTGTGAAGCCAGCGCTCTAACCACTGAGCTACCGGGCGTGTGTGTGTGTGTGTGTGTGTGTGTGTGTGTGTGTGTGTGTGTGTGTGTGTGTGTGTGTGTGTGTGTGTGTGTGTGTGTGTGTGTGTGTGTGTGTGTGTGTGAGTGTGTGCATTCTCTTTCAACATTTCTCTTCACCGTCTTACATGATGCATTGTAATTTACCCTTTCTGAAGTTTTTTTTTTTTTTTTAATAATATTTATTATTTTTTTGTAACATGCTTTAATTTTATATATGGATTTTTTTTAACATCGTCTTATCTAACATCAACAATTCCAGGTAAAAAATGTTAATTTATCTCAATATCTTATTTGATTCTATCTCCTTTTTCACGTAACTAGTTCTAAGTTCTCTTTTCTCACTTATTTTTTCCTTTCCTTAACACCTACACCACTCTTGCTCTCACTTCCTCCATGTCTCCTCTACCGTGACCAGTGGCTCTTTGATATAGTTCATGACCCACAGCTGAAAGGTACTCTGTTCGATCCCATGCCCTTGTAATTTCGCTGTTATGTAGAATTACATAGAAAAACAAGCCAAAACAGACCTTACGGTCTTCAAAAGATGATCTGACTTAAGACTACTAAGGTGATAGTGGAAGGAAAGGACAGGAATGGAGAAGATTCTTTTTCATTGCCTCCTGCATAACCCATAAAAGAAAAAAACCTAATGGGGTTAGAGAAGGGACACCTAGAAATATATTTTTTTGGAAAGAATGAAAATAGATGAACTCTGAGATGCCCCCATATCCTAGAAGCAAGGAAGTTAATGTCTGCAAGAAAAGCCGTTACCAGGGGATTGAAGGCAAACTATTTGTTAATGCGGCGTTTTAATGCCTATGCTGTGTTGCGATCCATCACGTCTCGGTGAAATTCATTCCATAAATTAACTACATGTTGAAAAGTATTGAAAAATGTCCTAACAATTTCCCAAACGTCTCCTTCCGTGTACTTCAAAAAAATCTATCTTGTGGAGGAGTCAGTGTTCTCTCGTAACCCCATCTGGTGACACAGTAAACCTTACCAATAATAAATTACTACTTCTTTCTTGCAATACCATAATTTGTTCAGTTCCCGCATACGTACACTCACTATAGTTGGTCACTCTGTCATCGTGTTACTCAGGTTGTAGAGATATTTACTGAACGTTTTTAGTCGCGTGACTCAGGATGCATAAGCTCAGGTTACATTACATTCAGTTCGGCAAATTTTGTTAAAGTTAAGTAAGATTACGGAAAATAACCCAATATTATTATTCCTAGTGATATAAAAAAAAAATCACACAACCAATAAAAAAGTAATCAACCAGTCAGTCAGTCAAATAGCCAAAACAATCATTTATTCAACCAACAAGCCAACCGATCAATCAATCAACCAGTCAATCAGTCGCCCCGGTACTCACCAGTTGCACCGCCTCCACAGTCCTCCCCTTAAAGGCCCAGGTGAGCATAGCAGGTGGGCGTGACCCTGACGAGGTGCACAAGAGTTCAGCTTGACTTCCCTCCCGCACAGCGCCTGGACCTCGAATCACCACGCTAGTTGGCAACACTGTGTGGAGAGAGATAGATAGATAGATAGATAGATAGATAGATAGATAGAGAGAGAGAGAGAGAGAGAGAGAGAGAGAGAGAGAGAGAGAGAGAGAGAGAGAGAGAGAGAGAGAGAGAGAGAGAGAGAAAGAGAGAGAGAAAATTACTTTTATTACCCGAGGCTGGTTGTAGAAATGATAAAAGCAACACTGGCAAATTGAGACGAGAGTTACCTGTCTATCATGCTGTCTACGTGTCTGTTTGTAGTTTGTATGTATGTATGCATATATGTATGTGACTGGGTGTGTGTCAATCTATGATTTGTGTATGTTTACTTATGAGTCTGTGTGTCTTGTATCCTTTAATATGTTATTGTTGTTTTATCCAAGTGGCTGGATGTTTCTTAATTAATTTATTTGTGCATCCATGTATCTATATATCTATCCTTCTGTCTGTCTATCTATTTATGTAATTATCTATCTTTTTTTTTATCTCTATATACCTGCAAAAAGCTTAACATTACATAAAATTTATTAAAAATTCAATTATAACAATCAATATCTACTAACATTAGAAATAGTAACCAGCAACACAAACACACGTACACACGCACATAGATATACACACAAAAAAAAAAAACAGTGAGTCCCCCTTACGAAACATCTTGATGGTGACGGAGGCGGTGACGGGCTCAGCGAGGGGCGTGTTGGTGGCGGCGCAGGTGAGAGTCGCGTTGTGCCACTCCCGCGTCAGCCTTTCCACCATTATGGAGTTGTTTACTTGCTGCCGCCCCTCGTCTCCCACCTCCCATGTCTCGTCCAGCAGCCGCTCCTCCCGCCACCACGTCACGTTAGGGAGCGGTGTGCCTGAGGAAGAGTGGTGTTCGTGGTAGTTGTCGTTTGATGTGGAGTTTTGAAATAGGTAGTGGGAGTGAGGGAGGGAGAGAGGAAAAGAGTTAAGGTGGAAAGGGTGCTAACGTCAATGATTCTATAGGTGGAAATGAGAAGGAAGGCAAAGATTGGAGGAAGGATGGCAAGAAGGTGGAGAGGGATGGGGGTAAGGCAGCGATTAAGGGAAGACGATACATATGAAGGGAGGAAATATAGGGAGGTAGGAAAATAGGTAGAGAAGAAGGAAGGAAGGGATGAAAGGAAAAAGGACTACATAGAGGGAGGAAAGTTAGGAGGAAGCAAGAAAGGAATTGAAGGAGGGATGGAAGACATAGATGCATGAATGAAGGATGAAAAATAACATGAGGGATAAGAGAGTCAAGTCACACAAACAAAGTACCTGATGCTTTACTCTCCCTCCCAAATTGCATCCTTCTCTGCAGCCTCTCTCTCTCTCTCTCTCTCTCTCTCTCTCTCTCTCTCTCTCTCTCTCTCTCTCTCTCTCTCTCTCTCTCTCTCTCTCTCTCTCTCTCTCTCTCTCTCTCTCTCTCTCTCTCTCTCTCTCTCTCTCTCTCTCTCTCTCTCTCTCTCTCTCTCTCTCTCTCTCTCTCTCTCTCTCTCTCTCTCTCTCTCTCTCTCTCTCTCTCTCTCTCTCTCTCTCTCTCTCTCTCTCTCTCTCTCTCTCTCTCTCTCTCTCTCTCTCTCTCTATTTTCCTTCTCACCCCACCTTATCCTACCTTTTTTTTTGTTTTCTCATTCTTTTCTTCACTATCCCAGCACTCCATTTTTTTATTTCCATTCTTCTTTTCACTTCGTACTCTTCTTAGTCTCATTCTCTCCGTATCTTCCACAGATTTTCCCATTACTCCATTTTCGCCTCCATCCTCTCCTACCTCCTAGTCCTGCCAGCCGTCATTCCTCCTAATTCCCCTCATCTTCCATAAACTTCTTCCTCCTCGACATTCTTCTCATTCTTTTATCTATTACTCTTTATCCTTGACTTCTGTTTTCTTATTTTCTTAACTTTCACTTTTTCCCTCATTCTATCCGTTTTTCTCTTGTTCGGCTACTTACAGTAGACCCTCGTCCACCTTTCCACTGAGTCCAAAGGCAGAGGCGTGCTGTTAGGAGTTGCAGGGGTTGGGGAGGAGACAGATGCCCTTGCCACGTTAGCATAAGTCAGCTCCCGCCGTTGTTCTGACTCCTTCCAGAGTTAAGAGGAAGAGATAAGCTATATTTCTCCGCCTCCTTGCTGGTATTGCCTCGGTGCTCCCTAAAGTAAGGGTCATTACTTCCCCGGCAAAGGCTGTGGATGCGTCAGGAGCTTAGATTCGTCTGAGATTTGTTTACGCTGACTTTGGGTAGTTAGCTAAGTGTAATGGAGGTTGTTTAGATTCGTTTTTGGATGAAGTTTTAATATCTAGAAACGTCACGTGGATATTATGCAGGCGAACAAGGAGACGTGCTAAGAAAACCACAAAGTAACAGTGTTGAGTGTTGTCAAAAATCTTGAATAAACACATTTTCAAATTTATTTTGCCATACCAGTCCGTGAACACACTAAGTGAATGAGATACACATGGACAAAAATTCACGCAAATAAACCGATACAAATGTATGACTATTTACTATGTTGAGGATTATCTAGTTTATTAAGTGGGTATATGTTGAAGTTTGATTTTGTTTACGCCAATCAGAATCTAAAGCTTTTCGTCTGAGCGAGTTCTCTACTCTAACGGACTCTCTTCAGCCTGTTTCTCATCATCGTAATGTTGCATTTCTTGCTATCTTCATGCCAACTACTCTTGTGATCCAACTAACTTCATGTCTCTTCTCCTACTCCAGCCTCGCTGCACAAGAGTTTCTTCATTCTTTCATCAATATTGTCTCCACCTCACTAATGCAAGAGTTAATCATTATCTTCATTTATTCATTCCTTTCTATGATGAATTCTGAATCTTCCTGCCTGCTTCCTTATTTCTATCTTCCCTTGAATTAAACTCTTTCATTAGGAAGTTTCAAGACACATCATCACATCATTTGGTTTTGACTAACACTTTCCACTCCATATGAGGATCGGCACATCGATGAACCTTTTCCATTGTTTTTGTTGCCCTTGGTTGGCGCTTCTCCTATATGAGAAAGAAAAAAAAAATATGTGATAGAGATGGAGTAACAGATGTACAAGCAAAACAACTGAAAGCTACCACTGATATAGGTTCAAACTGCACGAGTAGATCAGCGTGGTGAGGCTTGTCCAGTGTCTTATATGGACATATTTTTAAGTTCTCTCTGGAATATCAACACGTGAACAGATCTCGTCGATGTCACACAGACTGAGAGACAAATAGATAGCACAACACTACTAGAAGTAATCAAAATGTTTAATGTACTAGTAGCTAAGTGTAGCGAAGCTTATTTGGAGTCATGTATAGGAATAATTTCAAGCTTGCTCTGCCATACCAATACGTGATTACACCACGTGGATGAAACTGTACATAGCTGGATAAACAGACTCACAAACGATCGAATCCTGGCAGTGATATATATGCGTTACTGTACATTTGTTAATTAATACTTCAGCCTGAGTAGTGGAGCGGGCTCCGAAACGACAAAAGCATCACGGAATCCACATCTCCCGCATCGATGTTTTCTCGCTTTTCCGAATGACTGACGCCCAGCTCCCAATACCGTCAGCTCCACTGACGTCACCAGTAATACATTCAGTGTGTGTGTGTGTGTCTGTGTGTGTGTGTTCATGGAGAGAGGCTGCATCGGGGAGTATAACATTCAGCGCAGTGGATCAGTATTCACGTGGAGTTCATTTGTATATCATGGCATGTCCTACAGTAATTAATTTAGCTATATTGGAATAAAAGTACAAGTAAAAGTCATTACAGAAGAGAGACGCTAAAAAGAATACGTTCGTTTTCGATCAGACAGACATACAGACAGAAAGACAAATGGGTGGGCAGAGAAACAAGTAGGTAGGCAAACAGGAAAACAAAGAAACAGGGAGATAGACTGTCCGCTATCTTGAAATAAAAGATAGAAGAGAAAATTATGAATTTGGAATAGGATGAGGAAACATACGTATAAGCAAAAATAAACTCATTGAATTAAGTTCGAGAACTTGAGCAATTATAGGTCATGTGATAGCAGTCACGAGGATAGAAGAAGTCAAGAAAAGAAAAAAAAATATGAAAAGGAAAAATCAAAACGTCAAATAACAACAGCAAAACCGGTGTAGCAGCAACAACAACAACAACAACAACAACAACAACAACAGCAACAACAACAACAACAGCAACAAAAACAACAACAACAGTAACATAGAATACAAAAGATAAAAAAGAGAACATTTAAAACAAATGAACATCGATATTCAATGAAAGAATGAGGAAAAGACGAAAATAAACAAGATCGTGAAACTGATTTTATAAATGAAAACAAAAAATCGAGGAAAAGAAACAAATACAAAGAAAAGAAGAACTGAAGTTAAATGAAAAGAAAACAGTACAGAGAAAGAAACTAAAATAAGAGGCAAAATACAACGAAAAGAAGAAAAGATCCGTATATTGAGCAGTCCTCTCACCTGGCCCGGCAGACACTCACCTCTCACCTGGCCCGGCAGACACTCACCTCTCACCTGGCGCGGCAGACACTCACCTCTCACCTGGCCCGGCAGACACTCACCTCTCACCTGGCGCGGCAGACACTCACCTATCACCTGGCCCGGCAGACACTCACCTCTCACCTGGCGCGGCAGACACTCACCTCTCACCTGGCCCGGCAGACACTCACCTCTCACCTGGCCCGGCAGACACTCACCTCTCACCTGGCGCGGCAGACACTCACCTCTCACCTGGCCCGGCAGGCACTCACCTCTCACCTGGCGCGGCAGACACTCACCTCTCACCTGGCCCGGCAGACACTCACCTCTCACCTGGCGCGGCAGACACTCACCTCTCACCTGGCGCGGCAGACACTCACCTCTCACCTGGCGCGGCAGACACTCACCTCTCACCTGGCGCGGCAGACACTCACCTCTCACCTGGCGCGGCAGACACTCACCTCTCACCTGGCGCGGCAGACACTCACTTCTCACCTGGCGCGGCAGACACTCACCTCTCCATGATATGCAGGTGAGGATAACCTTCTGGCCCTCATGGTAGGGACCTACAATACCATTCTCTGCCCGCCCTGTCTGGCTGTCTAGCACCTCGACGCTCCTTGGCGGCTCTGAGGAAGAACAACACAGACATCAATCCCACCTTTGGAACACTTGTGGACTGACCTTAATCCATACTAACCCAAGATGATGCACCTTCATTAATTCAGGAATAAAAAGATCCGTGGAATTACCGACCTTGATTCATTCTTGCCAGAATAAAAAAAAACACACTTCTGGAGAATGAAGCACCCTCTTTCACGCTAGGCTAAGAACACTAATAGAATATCCTTGATCCAACATATCCTTACCACATCTGGAAGTATCATCAACATTAATCTAAAGAGTCAAATATACGTCTCCTCAGTGAGCGCACCTGCG
>NC_059291.1:15085438-15167938 GCF_017591435.1 Portunus trituberculatus
AATTATTCTAGCGTCTTTTATCACCTGACACTTTGACCTATTCTCTCTCTCTCTCTCTCTCTCTCTCTCTCTCTCTCTCTCTCTCTCTCTCTCTCTCTCTCTCTCTCTCTCTCTCTCTCTCTCTCTCTCTCTCTCTCTCTCTCTCTCTCTCTCTCTCTCTCTCTCTCTCTCTCTCTCTCTCTCTCTATCTGTCTCTCTCATTCCTTTTCCTACTGATTCCCCTCATCATTTTTTTCTCTTTGTACTTGTAAATCTTTCTCCTAGACCCCCTAATTTCTGGGACGTTGCCACCCCGTTCTCTGAACCCTATGTTAAAAGAAAGAGTATATATAACCTCCAGGTATTAACACCCTCCTTGAGTGCATTAATCACACTCTTGATGGGATAAGTGAAGCAATTTTGTGTTGAGAAACGTCTATCAAACTGTCACGATTTTCCTTCCCTCAGGAGCCTTGGATGTTAGGTAGTAAGGAGTCGAGGCGGGTGTTGTAAGAGCCACTAAGTACAGGACCAAGAACCCTCTAAGCATAGGAAGGAAGTAGGAAGTGGTTCTCGTATACACTAGTGGATGACTGGAACAGACTCGTTAATCAGGTTCATAGCACCGAGTTAGTAGGGAGTCTTAAGAAAGGGTTAGATAAATTTATGAATTGTAGGTGAACATAGGTCGATATGATTTGTATAAAGACTCCCACGTGTTATGGTGTTCTTAACAATTCATCAAGCTTTCTTTATTCAGTCAGGCTATAGACAAAAGCTGTTATATATATAATGCATACAGTTCACTTCAGTCAGTTCATTCTATAAGCTGATTCTCTCTCAGCAGGCTTAATCCTCGTGTGTGATCTTGAGGCAGGTAAGTACCATGAGGAAAAAGACAGACATGTTGGCCGCTACGAAAGTGGTTTAGACTCAATTGAAATGCAACACGTGTTATGCCGGTGTAGGAGGTGATGGTTTGATTATGATATATTCTAGCAGCAACGGTAGTAATAGTAGAAGTATTAGTTTTAGTAATAGTAGTGGTAGTAGTGGCTGTAGTAGTAGTAGTGGTAGTAGTAGTAGTTGTTGTTGTTGTAGTAGTAGTAGAAGTAGTGGTAGTAGTAGTATTAATAGTAGTAAAAGTGGTAGTAGTGATGGTGGTAATAGTGGTGGTGATGGTAATAGCAGTAGTAGTTGCACCTGTAGTATGTTGTAGCATAATTACAGGTCGTGTTAAGAGTGAGGGTGGTCTAATTAAGTAAGACTATAATTTTTGAAGCCGAAATACACCCGACCATGCAAACACGACTGTTGGCGATGCAATAGCATATATTATGAAAAGTACATTTATTCACCTGAGAATCGCACACAAGACAGAGATAAAAAATAATGATAATAGATAGGTAAACAAACAAATAAACAGGAAAAGATATACCATAGGAAGGCATATGTATTCTTTTGAACTTGACAATTAAAGAAAATAGAAAATGATATATAAAAACAGTGGAAATAAAACTGAAGTGACAAGCGTATGAGGGCGGAGTAAATCTTCGTTGCATTGAGGTGGACGTAATTAACGCAGAGTAATTAAGCAGAGCAGGAAACAAGGGGACGGTGAGCGCGAGTTTTGCGTGGAGATAATTACTGTTAGCATTCTTATGGGAGCGTTACAGATGGCGCGAATTTGTGGACGACTCCGACTTTCCACTTAAACGCTACAAAGGAAAAGAAAATAATAAGAAAGACACCTTAAAGTTAAACACCCTTCCACTTCACCATATTTACCATTCACAAAGACCCTCCCTTTTCGTGCTTTCCTGTAATATTCTCCACCACTGCACCTCACTACACTTTGCTGGGTGTAAATCTCCCGCGTCTACGTAAAGCTTGATTTGGATTTGGACGGAATAATACACACTCCATTTGCTTCATCCCGCACCCCATCCAACATTCAGCGCCTCTGGAAACACTGCAACATTCTTAGCTCAGGATGAATGTTTGCCGCTGTCTTCTCATCCCCTTGTTGCAGTGTTATATTTTCTCCACCTTGGTTCGTTTCTTTGTCCCTCTTTCTCGTGTTCTATTCCTTCTCTCCGCTGTTTTCCTCTCGTCTCCAGTATCACTAGTGTTGAGTAGTTCTGTGGCTCTGGTTGTGATGTAGGTATTGGTGTGGTGAGGATAGTGATGTATGGGGGAGGTGTTTTGTGGTAATGGTGCACCTGTTGTGGTTGTGACGTGCGGCAGAGCGTTATGAGTGTTGTGATATGATGGCGCAGGAGGAAGTGTTGTATGGTGATTATGGTGCGGACTTTTAGCACCACAACAATGAAGTCTTATGCTGTTGGCTTAGAGCAAGATAGTGTTTCGAAGTAGACTGGTGTAGAAGTGAAGATGGTGTTGTTTTGAAAATGGAAGTAGGTGTTGCATTATTGTGTTGGTGCCCGGGTAAAATCAGGTGTTGTTTTGTGGTAGCCAGATGAGGTGTTATAGTACTAGTGGTGACAGATATCGGTGTAGTGAAAAGAGCGCTAAGGAGATGATGGATGAGTTGCCAGTGTATTCATTGGTAGTAAAAGTAACATTAGTGGTGATAGTGGTAGTGAAAAATGTCATAAAAGTAGGAATATTGTTCTTATTGTTGCATTAGTATTGATAGTACCATTAGTGGTGGTGGTGGTGGTGGTGGTAGTAATGGTGGTGATAATGAACATCATGCTCACAAAAGGAGGATTAGCAATCTTTTTAGCCTCTTATTATTAATCCTTTTTTTTTCCATCTCTCTGTCCTTCCTTTACCTTAAACGTTCTTCCTATTTTCCCGGCTTTATTTGTATTCCATTCTTCACCTATACTTGTCATTCTATTCTCTCTTTTTTTTCCTTCTCCAATTTCCTCCTTCCTTTTTTTTCCTTTTCACTTTCCTTCTGCTCTACATTTTTCTTCGTCTTACTCTTCATTCATTCTTCACTTTTCTTCCTTCTTTCTCCGTGTTTCATTGTCTCATGTCCCTCCAAGTTTCTTCTCTCCTTTTGCAATTTCCTTGGACCTTCTTTTCCTTTTCACTTTTCTGTCTTTCTTCTTCATTTCTTATTCAATTTCCTCCCCTCTTATTTTTCCCTCCCTTCCTTTCTGATCTTCCACGTTTCCTTACTAACCTTTCCCACGTATTCCTCCTCCACTTTCCTCTCCTATTTTCCCCCATTCCCTTTCCTCTCCCTAGACACAATTCTGCCATTTTTCAGTCCTCACTCTCCTTATTAAACATTTCATCATGGCTCATGTCCGCGTGAATTCAACTTATGTCGTGAATGTCGGTAAAAGTATTGAGTTAAAGTCGATAATAAACATCCACTGATTAAACACAGAAGTAATTTAATGCACGCTTCAATAATGCGCAAATAAATAATTGTGCAGTTTATGACATGCGTGGAATCCTTTATGAAACTCCGAGCTGTAGGTTTAGATACTTGTACATCAGGAAAATAAAGATATGCAGGGCAGGTTCAAATACGCCTCTCGTTCTTTTTTGTTTGTTTTCTTTAACACTCCAGCTCTCCCTGTTTTTTTTTCTCATATATATTATTTTGTTATGTATTTTACTTAATTTTCCCTTAGTGGTTTATACCTTCTTTTCTGATTAGCTCTTCGACTTACCTTACGAATTAGTTTCCAATACTTAAGTTATTTCTATTTTCTCACATCTAAAAGCTAGTGTATGAGTCACAATGTCGTGATGTTATAAAGAAATTTTTCATCTTTTTCTTCTAGTGATTTAAGGCTTTTTTTTTTTCTTGAATGTCTCACTGACTATTTCTTTAATAATACATAATATAACAACCTTATTTGTCTAATGATCGTTTTGTTATTTCTCACAAATACTCAATTAACATTATAACACTAGAAAATATTTCGCAGTATTTTCTTTCGGTAATTTTCACATTTTCTCCACAATTGTTTCATCTACCTTCCTATCACTTCTGCTTTATGCAACTAATTTATCTCACATTTAAACACAACAAGAGTCACAGTGTAATATTGCGAAGAATATTTGCTCGGCTTCCTTTCAGTAACTTGTGCATTCTTTTCTGAACAGCTAATCGACCCGGTCGCCAGACTGCAAAACGTGGAGAGCAGCGCAGGGACGGGAAGGGAAGGGGAAGCTGCATCACTGAGGACAATGAGGTTTCAGCAGTGGGTCCTGGGGCGGGGTGCGCACGGTGTCAGTGGCGGTGACATGGGAGTCAGCAGAAGTGCCGCTCCTCCCCGGGGCCACTGACAGCCTGCAATGTTGCCGTGTCACCCAAGGGAACCAGGGAACCTCTCCACGAGACTCAGAAGCATTAGGAGGAAATGTGAGTAACTGGATCTTGGCTCTTTACATTGTGTTCTGTGTTCCACCTTGTGTTGATGAAGGTATGAGTTTATCTACGTGTTAATAGAGTTTACGAGACAAATAGTTAGACGAAAGAAGTAAGGACAAATAAGATTCAGTTTGATAAATGTTACTTGGTAAACATGGGAGAAAATAGAAATTGACTCAATATCAGACAGGACAACGTAGCACATATTATAATGTTCAAAAGATAACAGAACAATGAAAATAAAAGAAGAGTGGAGTTAAAGATAAAAAAAATAATGAAAGAGAGAAAAATGTTGATTAGTGATCATTAACAAATGAAAGACTACAAGAGGCCAATGACTAAATATTGGACAGGAAAGTCCAGCGCAGGAAGAACATATGAAGTTAGTTATCAAATAATAGTGAAAATAATGATTAAGTACTTTAATTTAGAAAAAAATAATATTGCAAAAATAGCATGATAGACGGAAGGGATGAGTGAAAGTAAATAGAATTAAAGAGAAAAAGAAAAACATTATGAAAAGAAACTGCCGTTGAGAGAGAGAGAGAGAGAGAGAGAGAGAGAGAGAGAGAGAGAGAGAGAGAGAGAGAGAGAGAGAGAGAGAGAGAGAGAGAGAGAGAGAGAGAGAGAGAGAGAGAGAGAGAGAGAGAGAGAGAGAGAGAGAGAGAGAGAGAGAGAGAGAGAGAGAGAGATCGCACATACAAAGAAATACATTTACTGTTCAAAATCTGTTAAATATCATAAATCCGAGGTGGTACTTTTTAACGCAATAAATGAAAGAAGAAGAGGCGTATTAGGCGGACAAAGAGCTAACTAGTATTAATAGAAAGATGTAGAGCAATTGGAGATGAAATATGCAGGAAATCCCTACACACACACACACACACACACACACACAAACACACAAATGGAATAACAGGAGAAATGTTGATACGTGAAGGGAGAAACTGTCAGTAACTGAATGCAACAAGACGGGGAAAGGAAGGGAGGGACCTGGAAACTGTGGAAAAGCAAAAATCGTCAAGGAACAGAGAATGGACAGAATGATTGTGATATAAATAGAAAATATGAGAGAAATTGTTGATAACGTAGAAACAGAAATTAAGTGTGACTGATTTAATGAGAAAGAAGACTGATTGAAAACAGGAGAAAAGTTGAAAGTTATGTGTCAAATGATTAGTGCAGCAAGAATGAGAGTGGTAGTTCATTGCAAGCGTACCTCCCCACTGAGTGATAAAGTTGATAATGTCATTGTTTAACCTTTTGCTTCTTTTGACATATCACTTCTATTTCACAAGCCAGTCCATGTTGAATGCAAGAAGTGGGGAAAATTATAAAGATTGTTTGTGAAAATATAATAATTGATAGAAAACTATTGCACGTGGCGATGATTAGAAAACAAATATGAACAATGGACGATGAATGAATGTGAGTTGAATGTCAGTGTGCGTTAGTCAGTTTCCTTCATCTTAATTATCATCACTGTCAGTATAATATCTTCACCTTTACTCTTATATTTTCATCTATCTTCACCACCATTACCACCTACCTCCTTTACTCCTTCAATCATTAACATTCCCACACAGTTACCATGGCGGATGATCAGAGCAGCGTGCCTGTTGTTTGCCTGGTAGCCCTTAGTGAACGCTCTATTCTTTCCCCTCCTTTCCTATCTCTTCTTTTTTTGTCATCCAATATCGTCCAATCAGCGCTATACGGTCTGGCGAGCCCTTGTAAGCGCTGCTTCAATCTAAACTCCTCCCGACTGCGTTTAAATAAGATGAGACGACCACCCAACACACACACACACACACACACACACACACACACACACACACACACACACACACACACACACACACACACACACACACACACACACACACACACACACACACACACACACACACACACACACCACAAAATAAATCAATGAAATAAATAGATAAGTAGATAGCGGGATTTGCTTGTGGTTCTGCGAAAAAAAAAATGTCACCTAAAACAAGAAAAGTATTTCTCAACTCGGTTCATATAAGTCCTTCCTTCACACCTTTCCCTTTGCTGACTCCTTCGTCCATGACTAATTTTCCTCTCATTTGGCGCCTCTGCAGTCCTTCCTCCTCGTCCTCGTCTTCGTTGTCCTCGTCTTCCTCCTCTTTCCCGTTATTGACCCACGAGCGACTCAAGTTCCTAGGGGGGTCTAAAACGAATACACAACTGAGAAACTTTGAGCTTATATCGTCTCTCGGTCCTGTTCTCTTCAATTTCGGCCCTACAGGCTCTTCCTCTTCACCTGCTGCCCTCCTCTTCCCTTCCCTGCCTTCCCCTTCATTACCTTCATTGTTCAATGCCTCCCTCCCTCCCTCCCTTCCTCTCTCCCTCACTCCCGCTCTCCCCTCTCTTCGTCAGTCTCTCCGCTTCTCCACGTGTCCCGCCTCCCTCCCGTAACCTCAGCACACGCCGCTAATTGTTCGTCTGTTTGCCTCTCGCTCAGTGACTTAGTGAAATATTCAGGAAGCTTTGGACTTTGGATGCGCGGGAAACGTCGTGGCTTGTAGTATGGGGGTTTGTTTGCGTGTGTGTGTGTGTGTGTGTGTGTGTGTGTGTGTGTGTGTGTGTGGGAGGTGAGAGGAATCTTTTTTTGTCTGTGTGAGTATAAGTTATGTTGCGTAAGTATATTCTCTGTTTTCACCTGCGTTATTTATATTGAATTTTTGTATGTATTATATTCCTTTTGTACTAAAATTTTCCTTCTTTTAGTAGAACTCTTGGTGTTTTTATAATGTAAAAATGATACGTAAGCTACTCTCTGGATGGGCGTTACTTGTAAAGTTGTGAAGTATTTTTTTCTACATAGTCAATTTCCTAACATGTCCTTTTATTTGAATTTTTAAAATTTAAACTAACCATTTTCCATTACCTATTCTGATGTAGGTTGTCAAAAATGTATTATTTATTTAAACTACCACGTACTACACTACATTTCTCAGAGGACATGAAAATTATTAAATATGAAATATTAACTTCTGTTTACCTTTTTTCCCTTCTTTGGCATCTCTCTGCCTTTGAAAAATACACATTTTTCTTCCTTTATTTTTTTCTTTTTCCAAAGTATTCTTTTTATTGTTTTGCGAGCTTCCCTTAAGTGATTTATTGCCGTTAGACAGAGCAATACATCCCCACACCTCACCTCACCTCACCTCTACTCATCTTACCTCACCTTACCTTACGTAACACAACTCCAATGAAACCTAATATCAGCCCATTTTGCCTCACATAACTCTATTTCGTCTCACCTCATCTCATCTCGCATTACTTCATCTCAGCTAATCTCACCTCACTTCACCACACAATACCTGCCCTCACCTCATTTTCATATAACATTACATCACTTTACATCACTCTACTTCACCACTCCCATCTTTTCCTTCCCCTCACCTAACCTAACCTAGCCACACCTCACCTCACCTCACCTCAACTCACCTTGCTTCATGCCACATGCCTCTCTACTTATTTATCACTTCCGAGCCTCAGTGGGTGCATCAAAGTTTTTTCTGACGCGCCACACTTGCTTCACCTGTGAAGGGAAGCCTTGTAACACCTGTCTTCTTTGTTAGCTTCTTGGGTGAGCTGAGGAGGAGAAATATATCCATTTTGTTCGCTTTTTCTTCCCTTTTGATATTCTCAAAGTTGGCTACATTTTTTTTTTTAACTCTCTTGGAATTATTGATGCGGGGTGGAATATCGATAAAAAGTAGTAAAAAAGTACTGGTACTAGCATATGTTTTTGCCAGAGAGAGAGAGAGAGAGAGAGAGAGAGAGAGAGAGAGAGAGAGAGAGAGAGAGAGAGAGAGAGAGAGAGAGAGAGAGAGATGGGGGTGAAATGATAAATAAATAAATAAATGAAGTGTGATGGCAACGAAGAGAGGGAAGGATGACGTTTCAGTGACTAGAGAACAGAGGTCTATCATGTGCTTTTCTATCTGTTCGTCTGTCTGTCATACTCCTGTCACATTCTTCTCCGTAAGAGATTTCTTCTACATATCATATCTAGTTAATTTCCCTTTGTGGACGTTGTAATAAACTGACACTATTGCTGATAACGTTTGCTGTGATGGGGAGGAGTAAGGACAGTGGGACATGGGAGTGACTGTGTGCTTGTAGTCAGTTTGTCTTAGGATGGTAATGAAGTACTGGTAGAGGTTGTGCCCGTTCCTTCCCCCCTGCATTACATCAAGGCACGGAAAGGGTTTGTTCTTTCGTCCCTCGTGACAGTGTGAGAAGGGTTATATTCTCAAAATATTGATATCTTTCATCTCCATATAAATGTAGCAGGGTGAACAGTCTCCCTTGCTTCTTTTATATCAAAATGGATAGCGGCTGTACTTTCCCTTGCCTTATGACGAAGTACTTTTGGTTATACTATCATCTTTACTGGAGAGTGCATAGTGATCACATTCTTCCGTGGCTTAGTACACTGCCATGACATATCTACATCCTATCATCATTTTTGACAGGATATGACCTCTATGCACCCTAGCACAATGCACCCTAGTGTGAGGCAATGCAGTGACCTTTATTGACACCACCACAAGGCAGGAACGTTCTGATGATTGTCTAAGGCTGTTCAGCATATCATCCGCGAGTAATGAGAGGTAGTAGAGGGTGATTGTGAACTAGGTACATTAACAACGAACGAAGTGACTAGAAGCTTGTGTCGTGCAGCCGCTGTGTACATTACAGCAGAGCGTTAGGTGTGTGTTACTCAATGCCCTGTGGACGCCGTGGTTGTAATGGTAGTGACGACCCGCCGACCCGATCCATCACAGCAGTCCACTTATTGTTCTCGGGTCACGGCAGCCTCGGGTCGATGTGCACTCCCCTCTCTTCCACCGCTTCTACTCACAGCACCCGCTACTACACACAACACTCGCTGAGCCGCTTCACTTGACAAGATACATGCAGAAAAAGTCCTTCCGTGGTGGTCTCGAAGTGCAGGTAAATATTTAGTTCTGTTTCTTTCAGATGAATTGATTGTGTGTGTGTGTGTGTGTGTGTGTGTGTGTGTGTGTGTGTGTGTGTGTGTGTGTGTGTGTGTGTGTGTGTGTGTGTGTGTGTGTGTGTGTGTGTGTTGGAGCATAGAAGAAAACTGTAGAGTTATACAGTGTGTTTGTTGTATTTGTTGTTGTTGAAGTGTTGTTGTTTTTCTTTGGTGGTGGTTAAGGTGGTGGTGGTGTCTTTCCATCCTCCACGCATTATAAATTGTAGGATTTTATTTTCATATTTTCTGTGCCTTTGTACCTTCATCTCTCTCTCTCTCTCTCTCTCTCTCTCTCTCTCTCTCTCTCTCTCTCTCTCTCTCTCTCTCTCTCTCTCTCTCTCTCTCTCTCTCTCTCTCTCTCTCTCTCTCTCTCTCTCTCTCTCTCTCTCTCTCTCTCACACACACACACACACACACACACACACACACACACACACACACACACACACACACACACATTCACACTTCATCACTCCTCCTCCTCCTTCTTCTCCTTCTCTTCTTTCTCCTGCTTCCTACCATCCCATAAGCCCCATTGCAGTAGTGAATAAGCTTATGGAATCAATAAAAAGGGATGAACCAGTACATTTTCTGGTAGCATCATAAAGAAAACCAACATGATTTTACAAATAAAGGCAAATCTACTTGATTTATTTTATAATATGTATATTATATATGATAATACCGGGGCAGCAGATGTCTGTTTTTATTTCTAGACAGTTTTTAACAGAGTTCTTCCATAAGCGTCTCATGTATAAATTAAAAGCTCACGAAACAGGTTGAGTTACCACAAGCAGTGAGTGGTAATACACGGCAAATTGTAAAATCGGAAAAATGTATCTAGTGGCGTTCCTCAGGATCAGTCTTAAAGCCTATACTCATCATAGTATATATCAATGCTGTAGATGGAAGGATCATAAGGAAACTGTCAGAATTCGCAGATGATAAGGCTGACTCAACAATCTAAGGTCAAATTTTGCATAATGACATAGGCACTCTCATTGATTGGTTTGAAAAGTGCCTAATGGACGTTAATTTTGATAAATTCCACGTATTTCACATTAAAATAGCAACCCACGAAAAAAAAAAAATTGTCAACAGATCTTAAACTAAGCAAACATTGCACCCATCCATTAATTAAAATTGACAATAAATCAATGAGTTTCATAAGATCATCCACTTACAAATCTTAGAAAATTTTCATATTGAAAATTTTGGCCACTTTATTACAAAAAAATATATTTAAAAATTAGAAAACCAATACAACATAGAATGAGAGAAATGTTCCAAGGCTTTGCAATAAACTCTACAAGGAACGCTTTAGAGAACTACGAGTAGATGTATTCTCCATATCAAAACGCAGATCATAAAGGAACCTTGTATTACTTGTATTACTTTACAAAATTGTTAAGACTTTTAAAAACTTGAGTCCAGAACTGTACCTAACATGCATCCAAACAAGTATTATAAGAAGCAATATCTTCAAATTAAATGGCAAACAAAGTAAACAGAACCATTTTTTTTCTTTAATCGTGTAATGAATATCTAGAATTGCCTTCTATCAAGCGTCGTTAACTTGAATATTGTTAAATCACTTTAAAACCTCCTTAAAAATGATCTACTAGAAACTAATTCCCGGTTGTCATTGTTCATGTCAGAATAATGAACACGTTCATTTGATGTTACAAGTCATCTGATGCGGATGTATTTCACTGAGGAAGAAAACATCTACACTACAACAAAGAATATTAAATTGTTAAAAGAGACCCTAGTAATGGGTGAGTTCCTCGGCGACACTTAATGCTGACATTGTCATAGTAATGGTATAGTATTCGAGTTCTTGCAGAGCAACTTAACCATCATTATAATCTTGTAGTGCAAATGTGTCCCATTAAATTAGATTTAAGGTGGAGGAAGCGCCTCATCAGATGACACTAATATCAGGTTTGATTGTAGATTCCATATGATAGAAATAGACATCATCGCTTTCGTGCATTTCTCAAATTCCATATTGTTATTTTTTTTTTCTTTCTATACAACATGGTACCATTTCCTTTTCTCTGCCAGCTTCGGGTGGAGGAATGGTGGGGCGGAGGAGCCTTAGGGTCTGTTGCTATTTGGTACCCCTTTATATTCTTTTGTATTCTTTTCTGTCATCTTCCTTTTCACATGAATGATTTTCTTCACCTATTCACATCTTTCCTCCTACTTCTCAGCCTCTTTTTCCTCCTCCTCCTCCTCCTCCTCCTCCTCCTCCTCCTCCTCCTCCTCCTTCTCCTCCTCCTTTTCCTCTCTCTCCACCTGCCCCTCACTGTCTTCCTCACCTAAGATCTCGAAGCTTTCTTCCAATTCGTAAATTTAATTTCTTCCTGCAGTTCCTCTCACCTCCACAGACAATCTTATTTTAGCCCCTGCTTCCTTCCTTCCTTTCCTCGTCCTTTCACACTCGCCAACTCTTAAACTTTCTCACCTTCTGTATATCTGTATCTTCCTTTGTCTTCCTCCCTCAGTGTGTTCCCTGCTGTCTTTATCTCCCTTCCTCTCTTCCTCCTCTCTATTTTCTCTACCTTCAAATATCTGAACACTATTCCTTTCGTCTTTCTCTTCTTCCCTCTCACATCTGTTCGGCTTCACTCACCTTCGGCCTTTGTCTGTCTATACAGTATATATTCTTTTCTCTCCTTCCTCTCTCCTCCTCCCCTCTCTTTCTTTACTCTGCTATCAAACATTGAAATATCCTTTCTTAGTTCATAGACGGACAGAAAGACAAACGGACAGTCAAGGAGAGATACAATAGAGTGAGACAAACAGATGGACAGACAGATAGTTGTATATATATATATATATATATATATATATATATATATATATATATATATATATATATATATATATATATATATATATATATATATATATATTTATTTATTTATTATATATATATTTATTCATTTATATATTATTATTATTTAAGGCAAACAGGATTGGCTATGTTACTGTTCGTCTGTAATTCTGCATATTTGTTCGTCTGTACATTCTCTCTCTCTCTCTCTCTCTCTCTCTCTCTCTCTCTCTCTCTCTCTCTCTCTCTCTCTCTCTCTCTCTCTCTCTCTCTCTCTCTCTCTCTCTCTCTCTCTCTCTCTCTCTCTCTCTCTCTCTCTCTCTCTCTCTCTCTCTCTATCTATATATATATATATATATATATATATATATATATATATATATATATATATATATATATATATATATATATATATATATATATATATATATATATATATATATATATATATATATATATATATATATATATATATATATATATATATATATATATATATATATATATATATATATATATATATATATATATATATATATATATATATATATATATATATATATATATATATATATATATATATATATATATATATATATATATATATATATATATATATATATATATATATATATATATATATTGTAGAAGATAAATGGATAGATAGATAAATACATATATATATATATATATATATATATATATATATATATATATATATATATATATATATATATATATATATATATATATATATATATATATATATATATATATCTATCTATATATATTCTACAACCGGCAAGATATATTCCTGAAGGATATATATATATATATATATATATATATATATATATATATATATATATATATATATATATATATATATATATATTTTTTTTTTTTTTTTTTTTTACAAGGGCACTGGCCAAGGGAAAACAAAGTGTTGGAAAAAAAAAATCCCGCTGGTTGCCAGGCCCTGTTAAGAGGAAAGTAGGAGAAAGAGAAAACAAAAAATCTAAAAGGAGGGTCCAGTTAACGTAAGAGGTGTCTTGACACTCCTCTTTTGAAAGAGTTTAAGTCATAGGCAGGTGGAAATACAGACACAGGTAGAGAGTTCCAGAGTTTACCAGTGTAGGGAATGAAGGAGTGAAGATACTGGTTAACTCTTGCATTAGGAAGATGGACAGAATAGGGATGAGAAGAAGTAGAGAGTCTTGTGCAGCGAGGCCGCAGGAGGGGGAAGGCATGCAGTTAGCAAGTTCAGAAGAGCAGACAGCATGAAAACAGCGGTAGAAGACAGATAAAGATGCAACATTGCGGCGGTGACTTAAAGAATCAAGACAGTCAGTTAGAGGAGAAGAGTTGATAAGACGAAAAGCTTTAGATTCCACCTTGTTTAGTAAAGCTGTGTGTGGATCCCCCAGACATGAGAGCCATACTCCATACACGGGCGGATAAGGCCCTTGTACAGAGCAAGCAGCTGGGAGGGAGAGAAAATGGACGAAGACGCCACAGGACACCTAACTTCTTGGAAGCTGATTTAGCAAGAGTAGAGATGTGAAATTTCCAGTTTAGATTTTTAGTGAAGGATAGACCGAGTGTGTTTAATGTAGAGGAGAGGGAAGTTGAGTGTTATTGAAGAAGAGAGGATAGTTGTCTGGAAGGTTATGTCGAGTAGATAGTTGTAGAAATTGAGTTTTGAGGCATTGAACAAAACCAGGTTTTCTCTGCCCCAATCAGAAACAAGTGAAAGATCAGAAGTTAGGCGTCCTATAGCATCTCGCCTTGAGTCATTTAATTGTTGTTGGGTTGGGCGTCTGTTGAACGCTGTTGAATAATGCAGGTGGTATCATCAGCATAGGAGTGGATAGGGCATTGAGTCAGATTTAGGAGATCATTGATGAATAATAGAAAGAGAGTGGGTGATAGGACAGAACCCTGTGGAACACCACTGTTGATAGTTTTAGGGAAGAACAGTGACCGTCTACTACAGCAGCAATAGAACGATCGGAAAGGAAACTGGAGATGAAGGTACAGAGAGAAGGATAGAATCCGTAGGAGGGTAGTTTAGAAATTAAAGATTTGTGCCAGACTCTATCGAAGGCTTTCGATATGTCAAGGCCGACAGCAAAGGTTTCACCGAAGTCCCTAAAAGAGGATGACCAAGATTCAGTTAGGAAAGTAAGAAGATCACCAGTAGATCTGCCTTTACGGAAACCATACTGGCAATCAGAGAGAAGGTTGTGAGCTGATAGATGCCTCATTATCTTCCTATTAAGGATAGACTCAAAGGCTTTAGAAAGGCAGGAAATCAAAGCTATAGGGCGGTAGTTAGAAGGATTGGAGTGGTCACCTTTTTTAGGGACAGGTTGAATGTGAGCAAACTTCCAGCAAGAAGGATAAATAGAAGTAGAGAGACAGATGAAAGAGTTTGACCAGGCAGTGAGCGAGTTCGGAAGCACAGTTTTGAGAACAACAGGAGGGACTCCATCCGGACCGTAAGCCTTCCGAGAATCAAGGCCAGAGAGGGCCAGGAAAACGTCTTTATAAAGAATTTTAATTTTAGGGATGAAGTAGTCAGAGGGTGGAGGAGTAGGAGGAATATGCCCAGAATCATCCAAAGTTGAGTTGGTAGCAAAGGTTTGAGCGAAGAGTTCAGCTTTAGAAAAGAAGAGACAGCTGTAGAGCCATCTGGATGAAGTAAAGGAGGGAAAGACGAAGAAGTAAAGTTGTTAGAGATATTATTGGCTAGATGCCAGAAATCTCGAGAGGAGTTAGAATTGGAAAGACTTTGACATTTTCTATTGATGAAAGAGTTTTTAGTAAGTTGGAGAATAGATTTGGCATGATTACGGGCAGAAATATATAGGGCATGAGTTTCAGCAGTTGGATGGCTACGGAACCGTTTGTGAGCCGCCTCTATCATTGACAGCACGAGAACAAGCAGAGTTAAACCAAGGCTTTTTAGCTTTAGGGTTAGAGAAAGTATGAGGAATGTATAGCTCCATGCCAGAGATAATCACCTCTGTTATGCGCTCGGCACAAAGAGAAGGATCTCTGACATGAAAACAATAATCATCCCAAGGGAAATCAGAATAGTACTGCCTTAGTTCCTCCCACTTAGCAGAGTTAAAATGCCAGAAGCACCTCCGCTTAGGCGGGTCCTGAGGCTGCACTGGAGTGATAGAACAGGTAACGGAAATTAGATTGTGGTCGGAGGAGCCCAACGGAGAGGAAAGTTTAACAGAGTAAGCAGAAGGGTTGGAGGTTAGGAAAAGATCAAGAATGTTGGGCGTGTCTCCAAGGCGGTCAGGAATACGGGTAGGGAACTGCACTAGCTGCTCTAGGTCATGAAGGATAGCAAAGTTGAAGGTTTGTTCACCAGGTTGGTCAGTGAAAGAAGATGAAAGCCAAAGCTGGTGGTGAACATTGAAATCCCTAAAATGGAGATCTCAGCAAAAGGAAAGTGAGATAAGATGTGCTCCACCTTGGAAGTCAAATAGTCAAAGAATTTTACATAGTCAGAGGAATTAGGTGAGAGGTATACAGCACAGATGAATTTAGTTAGAGAGTGACATTGAAGTCTTAGCCAGATGGTAGAAAATTCTGAAGATTCAAGATTGTGGGCACGAGAGCAAGTGGTGTCGTTACGCACGTATGCGCAACATCCAGCTTTGGATTGAAAATGAGGATAGAGCAAGTAGGAGGGAACAGAAAAGGGGCTGCTGTCAGTAGTCACAGACAACTGTGTTTCAGTTAGGAAGAGAAGATGAGGTTTAGTAGAGGAGAGGTGGTGTTCCACAGATTGAAAATTAGAACGAAGGCCACGAATGTTGCAGAAATTGATAGTGAAAGTATTAGATGAAGTGTCAAGACACCCAAGGTCGACAGCAGAGGGCAGTCCGACCTGGGGACATTTATGGTCCCTCCCAGAGGGGACTCCGAGGCAGGGCGTGGTGAAGCCATTATTAAATTTTGATTTGAAGAGAGTGTAAAAGTGTAAGGTGTTGTAGTGTAGTGTAGGAAGTAGTAGAAGTTGTCTTTAGAGGGCAGGCTGCAGCTGCTCAATTGTATAAATGAGACCACAAAGGGAACCGGGAAGAGAGGACACGGGAATCACTCAGTCTGCAGCACTGCCTACATCCCCGTAAGTACCTCTCCTGGAGTATTCCACCGGGCGGCAGGTGACTACTGCCTAATATATATATATATATATATATATATATATATATATATATATATATATATATATATATATATATATATATATATATATATATATATATATATATATATATATATATATATATATATATATATATATATATATATATATATATATATTTTTTTTTTTTTTTTTTTTTTTTTACGTAGGGAAGAGGGCCAGCCAAGGGCAAAAAAAAAAAAGTTAGAAAAAAGCCCACTTGAGCGCTGGCTCTCCAAAGAGTAAAAAGTGCCAAAACCGTCAGCCAGAATTAGGGGAGCAAATGCCTCGATACCTCCTCTTAAAAGAAGACAAGTTGTAGGAATTTGGAAATACAGATGCAGGGAGGGAGTTCCAGAGTTTACCAGTGAAAGGGATGAATGATTGAGCGTACTGGTTAACTCTTGCATTAGAGAGTTGGACAGAATAGGGATGAGAGGAAGAAGAAAGCCTTGTGCAGCGTGGCCGCAGGAGGAGGGGAGGCATGCAGTTAGCAAGATCAGTAGAACAGTTACCATGAAAATAGCGATAAAATATAGAAAGGGATGCAACATTTCGGCGGTGAGAAAGAGACTGAAGACAGTTAGTCAGAGGAGGGAGTTGATGAGACGAAGAGCTTTCGATTCCACCCTATCAAGCAAAGCTGTGTGACTGGAACCCCCAAACATGCGAAGAGTACTCCATACAGGGACGGATAAGGCCCTTATACAGAGTAAGCAGTTGGAGGGCGAGAAAAACTGGCGGAGACGCCTCAGAACACCTAACTTCATAGAAGCTGTTTTAGCAAGAGATGAGATGTGAAGTTTCCAGTTAAGATTATGAGCAAAGGACAGACCGAGGATATTCATTGTGGAAGAGGAGACAGTTGAGTGTCATTGAAGAAGAGGGGATAGTTGTCTGGAAGGTTGTGTCGAGTTGATAGATGGAGGAATTGAGTTTTTGAGGCATTGAAAACTACTAGATTTTCTCTGCCCCAATCGGAAATTTTAGAAAGATCGGAAGTCAGGCGTTCCGTGGCGTCCCCGCGTGATCTGTTAATTTCCTGAAGGGTTGGACGTCTCTGAAAGAACGTGGAAAGATGTAGGTATCATCAGCGTAGGAGTGGATAGGGCAAGAAGTTTGGTTAAGAAGGTCATTAATGAATAATAGAAAGAGAGTGGGTGACAGGACAGAACCCTGAGGAACACCACTATTAATAGGTTTAGGAGAAGAACAGTAGCCGTCTACCACAGCAGCAATAGAGCGGTCGGAAAGGAAACTTGAGATAAAGTTGCAGAGAGAAGGATAGAAGCCGTAAGAGGGCAGTTTTGAAATCAAAGCTTTATGCCAGACTCTATCAAAAGCTTTTGATATGTCTAACGCAACAGCAAAAGTTTCACCGAAATCTCTAAAAGAGGATGACCAAGACTCAGTAAGGAAAGCCAGAAGATCACCAGTAGAGCGACCTTGACGGAAGCCATACTGGCGATCAGACAGAAGATTGTGAAGTGACAGATGTTTGAGAATCTTCCTATTCAGGATAGATTCAAAAACTTTAGACAAGCAAGAGATTAAAGCTATAGGACGGTAGTTTGAGGGGTTAGAACGGTCACCCTTTTAGGAACAGGCTGAATGTAGGCGAACTTCCAGCAGGAAGGAAAGGTAGAAGTCGATAGACAAAGTTGGAAGAGTTTGGCCAGGCAAGGTGCAAGCACAGAAGCACAGTTTTTGAGAACAATAGGAGGGACCCCATCAGGTCCATAAGCCTTCCGAGGGTTTAGGCCAGCAAGGGCATGGAAAACATCATTACGAAGAATTTTGATTGTAGACATGAAATAGTCAGAGGGAGGAGGAGAGGAGGACAAGCCCAGAATCGTCCAAGGTGGAGTTGTGAGCAAAGGTTTGAGAAAAGAGTTCAGCTTTAGAGACAGAAGAGATGGCAGTGGTGCCATCAGGATGAAATAAAGGAGGAAAGATGAAGAAGTGAAGTTATTTGAGATGTTTTTGGCTAGATGCCAGAAGTCACGAGGAGAGTTTGAGTTTGAAAGATTTTGACATTTCCTATTTATGAAAGAGTGTTTGGCAAGTTGAAGAACAGACTTGGCATGATTCCGGGCAGAGATATAAAGTGCATGAGATTCAGGAGATGGAAGGCTCAAGTACCTTTTGTGGGCAACCTCTCTATCATGTATAGCACGAGAACAGGCTGAGTTAAACCAAGGTTTAGAAGGTTTAGGTTGAGAAAAGAATGAGGAATGTACGCCTCCATGCCAGATACTAACACCTCTGTTATGCGTTCAGCACAAAGAGATGGGTCTCTGACACGGAAGCAATAATCATTCCAGGAAAATCAGCATAATACCTCCTCAGGTCCCCCAACTGGCAGAGGCAAAACGCCAGAGGCACCTTCGCTTTGGGGATACTGCGGAGGATATATATATATATATATATATATATATATATATATATATATATATATATATATATATATATATATATATATATATATATATATATATATATATATATATATATATATATATATATATATATATATATATATATATATATATATATATATATATATATATATATATATATATATATATATATATATATATATATATATATATATATATATATATATATATATATATATATATATATATATATATATATATATATATATATATATATATATATATATATATATATATATATATATATATATATATATATATATATATATATATATATATATATATATATATATATATATATATATATATATATATATATATATATATATATATATATATATATATATATATATATATATATATATATATATATATATATATATATATATATATATATATATATATATATATATATATATATATATATATATATATATATATATATATATATATATATATATATATATATATATATATATATATATATATATATATATATATATATATATATATATATATATATATATATATATATATATATATATATATATATATATATATATATATATATATATATATATATATATATATATATATATATATATATATATATATATATATATATATATATATATATATATATATATATATATATATATATATATATATATATATATATATATATAGGTGAGGCAAGACAGAGAGAGAGGCAAGACAGAGAGAGAGAGAGAGAGAGAGAGAGAGAGAGAGAGAGAGAGAGAGAGAGAGAGAATTTTATATATGTATCCAACCTGTTTTCATTACTGTGATACTAAAAATAATTCTTTCCACACTTTTGAAACAAATATTTGATGAATAGTGCTGAAGAGAGGAACAGAGGACGTATCATAATCTGATACACAAAAAAGAGGAAGAAAATAGAGAGAGGAGTAGGTGAGAGGTCAAGAATAGAACCAGAACACAAAAGAAAAAAACGTTGAAAGCGAAGAAACAGGAGTTGATTTAAAAGTCATGTGGAAAAAATACTGAGTGAAATTAAATGAAAACGTTTTATTCCAATGAGTTCGCAGTGTGTGAGTGAAGGATAAAGAATAAGCGGGACTGTAGATAAGTGTGTGTATGTGTGTGTGTGTGTGTGTGTGTAATTCACTGTTTGATCTGCTGCAGTCTCTGACGAGACAGCCAGACGTTACCCTACGGAACGAGCTCAGAGCTCATTGTTTCCGATCTTCGTATAGGCCTGAGACCAGGCACACACCACACACCGGGACAACAAGGTCACAACTCTTCGATTTACTCACTGCTAGGTGAACAGGGGCTACACGTGAAAGGAGACACACCCAAATATCTCCAGCCAGCCGGGGAATCGAATCCAGGTCCTCTGGCTTGTGAAGCCAGCGCTCTAACCACTGAGCTACCGGGCCGTGTGTGTGTGTGTGTGTGTGTGTGTGTGTGTGTGTGTGTGTGTGTGTGTGTGTGTGTGTGAAAGCAAGAGAGAGAGAGAGAGAGAGAGAGAGAGAGAGAGAGTGGGATATACAGACTTACAGACAAACAGAAACACAAAGAATAACAAAGAAGACTAATAACAGACTTCCCTCACTTCTATTCTCCATCGAAAAAAAAGACATTGTAATGAAGATCTTGTTCATTTCCAATCTGGTAAGGATAATGTTCAAGAGAGCGAGTGGGTCTGTATGGGCAAAAAACATTGAGTCAAGGACTGCCACGTTACCTTTATTAGAAGTCTTCCAAGGAGATACTATTTCCCTTGCTTTTTTTCGACTTATACTCTTCCTCCTCCTCCTTCTCCTCCTCCTCCTCCTCCTCCTCCTCCTCCTCCTCTTTCTCCTCCTCCTCCTCTTCTTCCTTTCCCTTCTCTTCCTGTGTTTTTTTTTTCCTCCATAATGTTCTCAGGTAAGATTTTTTTCTCGTTTTTAGTTACTGTTCTTGGCCATATCCTATTCTTTCCTTTTCCCTCTCTCTCTTTTTTCTTTTTCATTTTTGTATTGCTTCACAGTCTCTTCTGGTTTTCCGTGTACTAGTTTTGTTTTTCTCCTCACCTTGCCATTTCTTATAATTCTTTGATGTATTCTGTATCCTCTTCTCTTTCTCTTCTTCCTCTCTGTTTTTCTCCACACTGCGTTGTACTTTTCCGTTCTCTAGTTTTTGTGTTGTTTTTTTTATTTCTCGTTCACTTACTCTCATTCTCCTTTTCATTCTTGACTACATTCCGTGTCTTCTTCTTCACCTTTTGCTCCTCTTCCTCTCCGGCTTTTACTCCTCCTTCTCATCATCATCATCATCATCATCATCATCATCATCATCATCATCTCCTTTTCCTCTTCCTCCCCCTCCTTCTCTTCCTCCTCAGCTATTTTATGCATCTTATTTAAGTTTATTATATGTATTTTTAATGTTTTATTGAATTTTATTGTAGTTTTAGTATTTTTTGTTACCTTTGATTTTATCTTTTTTAATTTCTTTTAGTTTTTATAAACTACATTGTAGTAAGTAAAATATCGTAGCGGCGCCATATGACCGTTGATGTTGCGGCGCCTAAAATTAAAATCCATCCATCTCTTCCTCCTCCTCCTCCTCCTCCTCCTCCTCCTCCCGGAATACGTGGCCTGTCATATGAAGAACGTCTCAAAAGACTAGACATGTTCTCCCTCAAAGATCGTCGCATCCGAGGAGACCTCATTCAAATCTTTTTGAGCTTTCGCAATCAGTAACGAGAAATAACGGCTTGAAGCTTAAAAGACAGCGATTTAATACTGATTTGCGAAGAAACTTTTTTAACGTAAGAATAGTTGAACACTGGAACAAGCTGCCAGCGTCCGTCGTCCAAGTTAATACGGTAGCTACGTTCAAAAGTAAATTAGACAAGTTTTATAAAGAAAATGGTTTCCGATAATTTTTTTTTCTTTTAGCGATAGTAGTAGATACCTCTTTTTCTTAGCGATAGTAGTAGTTCCATTAGTACTCTCTTTTTTTTCCCATCTTTCCTGTATAAATTTCCCCGTTTGTCCTTCTCAGCAGTCGGGGCGTATTTTCGTCTTATTTCTTGCCGGGTGACGCCGGAGGATTGGTGGGTGGGAGGAGCTTCATCTGTTCTATCCTTACCTCCTACTAAGTATGTAGCTTCTGTACGTGTAGTTTAGTAAACGAGTGACCTCGTTATAGGTCACAAGGCCTCCTGTCACTCGTCTTTCCTATGTATTCCTATGTATTCCTCCTCCTCCTCCTCCTCCTCCTCCTCCTCCTCCTCCTCCTCCTTCTCCTCCTCCTCTTCTTCCTCCTCTTTCTTCTCCTCCTCCTCCTCCTCCTCCTCCTCCTCCTCCTCCTCCTCCTCCACAATCAGCATTCACCATCCCGACACTTATTCTATATAGAGACTCCCACACTTATCCTTAGCACCCTCACTTTCTCATCCCTCCCTTCTTCCCTTCCCTCGTTCCCTCACCCATCCTCTTCTGCCTTCCGATCCTCCTCCTTCTCCTAGAACACGAAGACTTGAGCCGTGAAGTACATCGGCCGGCCTCCCTCTGTGTTTGCGTTACATCTCCCGGCTATGCTAAATCAACACACGGCTTGGTCTTGGCGTGAGAGACGCATCGGGGAGCATTCAGGGAGGCTGTTGAGACGTATAAGGTGGAGAGAGTGAAGATAGAAGGCCTGGTGGAAAGGAGAAGTGGAAGGAGAATGGAGAAGAAACTGAGGAGCTGAGGGAGTGAAAGGTGATAGGATGGAGAAAGGAAAGACTGAGGAATAAGTAATAGTGACATTGAAAGGCAGTGGGAATGAAGGAATGGTGTGGAAAGAAGGTGGGAATGAGCAGGAACCGATGAGTGGATAGCTAAGGATGATGAAAGGGAAGGAAAAAAAGGAAGGGCATTGAGGTAAGGTGGGAAAGGAAAGCAGGAAGAAGCAGGGAACGATAGGTGGGAAGCTAAGGATGATGAAAGGAAGGAAAGAAAAGTCTGAGGAGATCCTGCAGATGGAAGGAAGGAGAGGTCAATGAGGGGGAGGAGAAAGACAAGGAGTGGAGGAAGGAGGACCAGTGAGGAGGAAAGCGTGAGGAAGGGGCTGTAAGGAGCAGGTTATGAGGTGGAAGAAGAAAGGAGATAAAGAGGAGGTTGAGAATAGCATTGGAGGAGGAGGAGGAGGAGGAGGAGGAGGAGGAGGAGGAGGAGGAGGAGGAGGAGGAGGAGGAGGAGGAGGAGGAGGAGGAGGAGGAGGAGGAGGAGGAGGAGGAGGAGGAGGAGGAGGAGGAGGAAGACGAAGAGGAGAAGGAGGTATTATTTCCTGGTGCTTGTGTGTGATTGGATGTGTGAGCAGGTAACGTGTGAGTGTGTGTGTGTGTGTGTGTGTGTGTGTGTGTGTGTGTGTGTGTGTGTGTGTGTGTGTGTGTGAGTATACCTAGTGACTAAAACACACTTGTATGTCCTCTCACTGGTGGTCTTGATTTAAAGACTCGAATGATTATTGAACCATATTATCTAAAGGTCATGTGGGGTTTCCTCTCAATCGCTGAAAATTTCTGGAAGATTATAAGTTATATGAAAGAAAAAAATACTAGATAATCAAAATCACTAAAACCTGTTTGAAGTAGTCGCGATAAAACATTGAAACCTTTAAGAATACTGGTTGAGAATTAATAAAGGTTTAATTTTGAAGCTCATCCCTTGACCTTCCCTTAATTTGCAGTAACTTTCTGTATAGGCAAAATATATTTTTTTGTTATCTAGTGCCAACCGTTATATATATTTTAGAAAGTTAATTTTATCCCTACATCACACTTCATTATAAAATGATAAAAGGCGCACATACAGCAAACAAACAGACAGACAAATCGACCGAATGTTCCTTCATACTGTATATAGATTATCCTTAAATTACACCTTATTGCCTTGAGGAGTGAGGCAAAAGAAAGGCGGATATTTTTTTTCAGACTTTTGGTAACAGCTGTTCTACCAGACCTTCCATTTCGGACTTCCCAATTTCTATGCGCCTGTTGTAAAACTTCCTGACATAAGAAAGTGAAAAAATATACCTAAATAAAAATGACAAATACATAACACTTATAGAAAATGAAATAGATGAATAAATAAAGTAAATGACATATATCTTCTCAGTATACAATAAACATACACCCCTGTAAGACAAGATCAGATATACCCTCCACCACAAAATATAGAAGAACAAAGTTTTTTTCTTAATATAAATCCGATATCTGCTATTCCATGTGTCGCGTCAATATACAACAAAGATAATCACCGCTAATACAAGACCACGTTTACTGGAAAAAAAAAAAAACTGATTTCTCTCTCTCTCTCTCTCTCTCTCTCTCTCTCTCTCTCTCTCTCTCTCTCTCTCTCTCTCTCTCTCTCTCTCTCTCTCTCTCTCTCTCTCTCTCTCTCTCTCTCTCTCTCTCTCTCTCTCTCTCTCTCTCAGTAATACAAGACTAAGTGTGTACGAAAAAATAACAAAAGACCGAGTTTTCTTAGTAATATGAACTCGATATTTTTTCTTCCGTGCATCTTGGCAGTATACAACAAAGAAATCCTCTCTAATACAAGATCAGATATACACACGCACACACGCGCGCGCCCACACACACACACACACACACACACACACACACACACACACACACACACACACACACACACACACACACACACACACACACACACACACACACACACACACACACACACACACACACACACACACACACACACACACTTTTTATAATTATACTACATCACTTTTTTATCCCAGTGACGTCTGGGGATATACAGCATTTGAGTCACACATGCGTTGAGTAGGAAAGGAAAAGCGGAGAGCACATGGTCTGTATTTATAGAAAACTAGATATGGGTGTAGATATGATTTACACCTTTAATTTTCGGGGAAGGGAAAGAGGGATGGATAGTGTCAGGTATAAGGTGATTGAAAGGCATCTGATCGGCTTTTCTTTTCTTTTATTTATATTGTTCGTGTTTCTTCTTTTTTCAGGAAACTATATTTCTTGTATTAGTTTTGCATTTTGTTTTATTCATGCAGAAGGAAGCAAACACTTTATTGGAAATCGGACTCAAAGAAAACTATTTGGTCTCTGGAGTTAGATATGACTTACACATACACACAAAGGCACACACACACACACACACACACACACACACACACACACACACACACACACACACACACACACACACGCCCGGTAGCTCAGTGGTTAGAACGCTGGCTTCACAAGCCAGAGGACCGGGGTTCGATTCCCCGGCCGGGGTGGAGATATTTAGGTGTGTCTCCTTTCACGTGTAGCCCCTGTCCACCTAGCAGTGAGTAGGTACGGGATGTAAATCGTGGAGTTGTGACCTTGTTGTCCCGGTGTGTGGTGTGTGCCTGGTCTCAGGCCTATCCGAAGATCGGAAATAATGAGCTCTGAGCTCGCTCCGTTCGGTAACGTCTGGCTGTCTCGTCAGAGACTGCAGCAGATCAAACAGTGAACACACACACACACACACACACACACACACACACACACACACACACACACACACACACACAGGAAACAAGAGTGATATTAATAATTATCGTTCCATATCTATACTTCCAACCTTTAGCAAGATATTTGAGAAAATTAGATCTATTCGGTTAAAAGATTATTTGGAGACCAGCAACATCTTAACTGATTGCCAACATGGCTTTCGCGCCAGTCGCTTTACTGAGTCAGCAATTTTGCAATTTACTCATAATATATAAATAAATGCTTAGAAGAAAAAATTATGCCGTAGGTGTTTTTATAGATCTGTCGAAAGCATTTGACATGGTAAAACATGACATTTATTTTATTTGACAAACTTAAACATATTGGCATAAGGGGTGTACCATTAAAATTGCTACAAAATTATCTCACCAACAGGACACAGGCTGTGTATTGTAATTCTAAATATTCTCTTACTAAATCCATATCAGTAGGTGTTCCACAGGGATCTATACTAGGAGCAACCCTTTTTCTTATTTATATAAATGATATAATCAAATCCAGCTCAAAAGTTATATTCACTCTGTATGCAGACGACATAAACTTGCTTATGAAATACATACACAATCTACACTCAAACTTGACCTCAAAACTACATTTAATAAATCAATGGATAAAACATAACAAACTAACACTCAATATAAGTAAAACTAATTATATTTTTTTCCAAAATCGGTCAGTAAAAAATCATATCCAACCAATACTTCTTGAAGGTCAAACTCTGCAATGTGTCACTCAAATAGAATTTTTATATGTATTTATTGATGAAAACCTTAATTGGAATATCCATATTGATAATGTATGCATGAAACTGTCTAGGATGTGTGGGATATTGTACAAGATACGGAAGCAACTCACAACTGAAGCTCTACTGAGTATTTATTCTGCTACCCTTATTTTATTTATTGTGTCTCAATTTGGGCCTGCACTTGGCCGTCTTTCATAAATAGATTAAAGATAATTCAAAACGAAATTTTGCGATGTATACTTTTTATGGGTAAATTCGACCTAACATCTACAATTTTTTTAATCATAAACTATTGAATTTCTTCGATATTCATAAGCATTTTGTCCTTTTTTTCCATCTTCAAATTCATTAAAAGATATCCAAATAATAACCTATTTAAATGTGTAGATTCACCGTATGCAACAAGAGGTGGGAACTTGAATTTGGAGTGCCCGCAATTCCGCACACAGTTATTCAAGCACAGCATATTTTACTTTGGTCCACAGCTATGGAATTCCTTGCCTCCTAATATAAAAGATATTACTAGTATTAGTTACTTTGTTTAAAAGAAAAAAACAAAGAACATTTCCTTAGATGTTCATAACTAGCAGCTTGCAGTCCATCATTTATTTGTATTGTATGATAAGTTTACTTTAAAGAAGTATATGAATTATTCAGGAAGTATATATATATATATATATATATATATATATATATATATATATATATATATATATATATATATATATATATATATATATATATATATATATACACTGGTAAACTCTGGAACTCTCTACCTGTGTCTGTATTTCCACCTGCCAATGACTTAAACTCTTTCAAAAGAGGAGTGTCAAGACACCTCTTACGTTAACTGGACCCTCCTTTAGATTTTTTGTTTTTTCTCTTTCTACTTTCCTCTTAACAGGGCCTGGCAACCAGCGGGATTTTTTTTTCCAACACTTTGTTTGCCCTTGGCCAGTGCCCTTGTAATGTAAAATAAAATAAAAAATATATATATATATATATATATATATATATATATATATATATATATATATATATATATATATATATATATATATATATATATATATATATATATATATATATATATATATATATATATATATATATATATATATATATATATATATATATATATATATATATATATATATATATATATATATATATATGTACGCACAAGTATTTATATAAGTAATGTGTTCGTATGTATGTATAGTGTGAACGTGATTGGGTGAAATATGACTTATTCTTGTATTTCTATAAATATATTACAGTGGAACCATGCGCGCTTTGGGGTTCGAGGGATCTCCAAGCGCACGGGTTCGAATCCTGTCCACGGTCCGAGTGTAGGTTGGGCTTCCTCACTCGGGGCAACGGTTTCCCTTTAGCCCAGAAATTCTCGTGAAAAGCCCACATGGTATAAAAAAAAAAAAAAGTAAAGTCTTCTAACAGAGTCACCACATAGTTTAGTAACTCCGTCTATCAGGGAGCCTTGGCTCGATGGACCATGCAATGAACACATCTGTTTAACCAATATATATGTACATGTAATGAAATGGCAATAAACTTTACTTTGCTTTACTTTACACACTTAACGCTGAAACACTTCCTTCATTTCACGTTTTTCTGGATACATTTGAGTCAAAGGAACTCCGTGACTTCTCGGTTAGCTGTAAATAAGGTGAATAAGACTTCCGTGTCTTATCCTGGCAGGAAGGAGAGTGAAAGCGCCTTAGCCAGGTACAAATTCAATACGAACAGCTTCGAATCAAGCAAAAGACTTAATTTCCAAAGTGTTTTCTTGCAGATTCTCCACCTGAATATCCTTACGTTTCTAAAGTCTTCACCAACATCGAGCAATTTCCTGCACTTACGTGTATTCTTATCACCTTTTACACCAAAGCCTTTCTATCAGGAGGTTCAGCTAAGGGAAAAAAAGGTAGAAAACGTCACACACGTTCCCGGAAGATGATAAACGCAGGAGAGGCAAAAGAGAAGTCTAATTTAAAGACAAGCAGTGCGATAAGTAGGAATAAGCTCTGAAAACTACCCACGCGCTGCTATCATAGACAAGGTAACACGTGACATTCCCGTGAGAAGTAACTTGCAGGGAACGCATCGGTAATAAGTATATAGCACGCAGGTAACACTCGAATAACACTCAAGTAATAAAGATGTTGTCTTCAATTCAACAGACTGTGGATGCTTTTTACACACGTGATTTTCTGAAGTCTCCTGTTGTATAAAGTTGTAAATTTTGCTCTATTGTTTATCTTTAGTCGATGCGGAGATATCAATGAATTATTATGAAGGCTCCTCTTGTCTAATATCTTCCTTTATGTTCTTCATTACTGGTCGATGCAGTGATACGTGACTTTGTAAATCCTTGTGTTGGTGCACGTCGTGAGGTCATCCATTCTACCATTTCACGTTCATATTCCACCTCCATAATATGAGACATGAAACACAGCTAGATGTTCGAATATTTGTCCTGGTATTGATGACGCCATATGAAGTACTCGCAACGGCTCCATACGTAATGCTATAAACCAAGACACAAGGCACGACAAACTACCCTAATATTTGTCCTGCACAGATACTGGCTATGCTGTATACTCTCACTACACGCGTTATGGTTCTATCGAGTCTATACGAGTACTTTTTGATGAACGAGAGTGTTAGAGGAGGTGGAATGCATGTAGATATAAGTGTTCTCGCCTAATGCATGCACGTACACAAGTTGAACGAGTACAGTAACCTTCCATGTCTCGTTTCTGTCCCCCAGAGACCTTAATCCTCGCTGGCTTAGTGTTGCGTGCCGTGTAGCGCATCGATTCATGACCAGAACTTTCAGTAAAATGCAGAAAACTTTATATTAGAATTTCTAGTACACAGACCCATAAAAACAAAATCAAAGTGTTACATTTCAAGGACTTTACGAAAAAATGCATTGCTAAGACTAATACTTGGCAAGGAAATAACTAACTGAAAAGAAGGAAGGGAAAAGAGGAGAGAATGGACACACAGGAGTGAATAAAAAAACACCTGGTATGGCCAATACAAAAGCTGTTTATTTGACTATAACGAAAAGGAGAACCACAACCAGAAGAAAAAACAAAAGCAACAAGAGCAGAACATGAACCAAAAGCACAATCACAACCACAACCAGAATACGACTCAGTATATCCATAACTAACAGAGCATCGTCAGTATAGTGATAGGTAGTCTCTCTCTCTCTCTCTCTCTCTCTCTCTCTCTCTCTCTCTCTCTCTCTCTCTCTCTGTGTATATATATATATATATATATATATATATATATATATATATATATATATATATATATATATATATATATATATATATATATATATATATACAGGAGAGAGAGAGAGAGAGAGAGAGAGAGAGAGAGAGAGAGAGAGAGAGAGAGAGAGAGAGAGAGAGAGAGAGAGAGAGAGAGAGAGAGAGAATAAACACACAAACCAGATAACATACACACACTTCAAACCAAGCGGGATAGTAATTTAACACGTCACTGCTTCTGGTGAATAATAACTTGATCTGAGTCAATTACCGCAGAGAGGAGGGAGGAAGAGAGGGACACGGGGACACCTTAACCTCAAGGGCTTCACCTGTCGCTTCACCTGTGGCTTCATTGAGGTGCAGGCAGCGAGAGAAGTTGAAGGGGGAGGAAGCAGGAGGGAAGGGGAATTTAGAGCGGGGGATTTCATTAGTCTTGTGGGGAGTAGTTTGAGTTTCGTCATAACATGCAGGTACTGTTGACGTGACCTCGTGAAGCGGTGCAAGGGGGGAGGTAGGGAGGCAAGTGAAGGGTGTGGAGAGGAGAAAGAAGGGATGGAGGCAGGGATGATAAAAGAGAGAGAGAGAGAGAGAGAGAGAGAGAGAGAGAGAGAGAGAGAGAGAGAGAGAGAGAGAGAGAGAGAGAGAGAGAGAGAGAGAGAGAGAGAGAGAGAGAGAGAGAGAGAGAGAGAGAGAGAGAGAGAGAGAGAGAGAGAGAGAGAGAGAGAGAGAGAGAGAGAGAGAGAGAGAGAGAGTGTGTAAGATAATGTTTAAAGTGTAAGATAATGTTTAAATAGAGAGAGAGAGAGAGAGAGAGAGAGAGAGAGAGAGAGAGAGAGAGAGAGAGAGAGAGAGAGAGAGACTGCATCGCCACATATAATCGCCTCCACTTCTACCAACACCACATTTATCATCACAAAGAAAAAAAAAATCTGAAAAGAAGAGATAAAAAAAGAAAAAGAAAAAGAGTAAAAGATAAGAAAAAAAAAAACTTAGTGATCCCTTACGAAAAACACGGTCAGATTGGAAGGGAAAGTTTTACCCCCTTTCTATCTCTCTCTATAGTCTATACCTCTCTCTATGCCTCAAACCCTTCCCTCCCCCTCTCTCTCTCTCTCTCTCTCTCTCTCTCTCTCTCTCTCTCTCTCTCTCTCTCTCTCTCTCTCTCTCTCTCTCTCTCTCTCTCTCTCTCTCTCTCTCTCTCTCTCTCTCTCTCTCTCTCTCTCTCTCTCTCTCATATCTGATATCTCTTTGGTCCATAAGTTTCCTGCCCCATGTCCCTCTCCTCCCCTATCCCTTCTCTTACCCTATCACTCCCATCTCCTGTCACGGGTGCCGCAAGTTTGGTTATCAAGGTTCCCTCGTCCGCCACAGATGCTTCCCGCGGTCAGGAGTCTCCCAAGAGTTTACCTGCATCGCGGTTATAAGCGACAGCTATATTGTGTTTATCTTTACCTGTCGTGCTTACTTGCTTTGCCTCTTTCGTCTCTTTAGCTTCTTATAGTTATCTTGTATGTTTGTTTGTTTTTTTTCTCTGCCGTATTAGTTTTTTTTTTTTTTGGATGAAAGAAGATAAGGTAAGATAAAACAGAAAACGGAAATACCGTATAGATGGTTTGAGTGGGAGGGTTGAGTGGAGAGGGGAGAGAACACACAACAGCCTTATGAAAAAAAAAAAAGACTAATGAGGAACAGTGGCTCCCTATGAACATGAGAAAGGCTGCAGAGGTAGAAGAGGTTAGTGAAATCAAACAGCTTAGAGGGAATGTGAATGGATTTTGCTGCTTGTAATCCTCTGTAATGCTCTGTAATCCTTCTTCTTACTTCACTTCCTCCTTCTCCTTTATTCCCTGTTCTTGACTTCCGTCTCATCTTCCCTTTTTTTCTATCTATCGTGTTTCTCATCCTCTTCATTTTCAGTAAGGAACACTGACACGTAGATGGATAGATAGGTAGCTAGATAGATGGATAGACAGATAAATATATAGATAGATATGTAAATAAATATATATTGATATATTGAAGTGACTACATGTCTATCAGTATCACATAAAAACATAAACATAAACACACACACACACACACTCACCAATGATGGTCAGGTTCACGAGACTGGTGTGGGTCGGGGACTTGAAGAAATCCACCCGACACTCATATAGACCGCCGGAGTCTTCGCCCACGCTGGTCAAGGTCAGGGTGGCAGCGCCTCCACTCAGCGTTAGCGCCCCAACAGCCTCGTGCGTCCCCGACTGAAGCTGCGGCTCGCGACCATCGTAACTGTGGGAAGAAGGAGAAAAAGATGGCAGGTGTTAGTAGGTGTAGCTGTTGAGAAAGAGAGTGAAGAAAGTTAATAGTTACTGTGGCTGTCGAGATAAAGGGGGAAGAAAGAAGGGTGTTCGTGGGAGTGTCTACGGAGGAAGAGGGTGAAGAAGGCTGGTAGTGGATGTTTCTGTTAAAAAAAGGAATCAAGAATGGTGTTAGTGTTAATAGCTACTGAAATCAAAGAGGTTGGCGAATGTCTATGGGTGTGGCTTTTGATTAGAAAAAAAGGAAGAAGAGAAGGATAGTTGATGATAATGGGCTGGACATGGCAACTGAGAGAGAGAAGAGGAAGGGAGAAGGATGAGACTGGGGAAGGGGTGTCGTTGCTGTAAATTGAGAAAGGAAGAAGAGGGATTGAAGGAAAAGAACATGGAAAATAACTCTTAATGGCTATTTACGAGAAGATGGAGGGAAAATGCAGTTAGAGATGATCAGAATATAAAAGGGAAGGAGATGGTTGCTGTGAATCTTGAATAGAGAAAGATATGTTTACTGTTTCCGATGAACAGAGAGAACGATCTTTACAGTCAATTGAATAGAAAAAATGGTTTTTATAGTGTCTGTTGGTTAAGAAAAGTGATGTTTTGTGTGTCTGTTGAAAAGTGAAGATGATATTTACTGTGTCTGCTAGATAAGGGTATGGAAGATTTGTCAGAGTAGGAATCAGAGGAGCAGAATGGTGTTGTTTGTGGGCAGGGAGTGTGGGCAGAAATGGAGGGCGAAGTGGAGAAGGGATATGCAGTGTTATGATGGTAAGCCGCTCTCTCCCGTAGTCCTCGCTCTCAGGCAGGGCAAGGCTGCTCAGGGCGATAAGGTGATCCACGCCCCTGGAAGCCCTTAACTTGATCCCTAGTCTCCCTTTCTCTTTCTCTTCCTCTCCCTCTCCCTCTCTCTCACTCTCTTCCTTTCTCTCTCCCTTTCCCCGTCTTCCATTTTATCTTCCTTTCCTTTCTTATGTCCTGATCGTGTGTGTGTGTTTCACTGTTTGATCTGCTGAAGTCTCTGATGAGACAGCCTGACGTTACCCTACGGAACGAGCTCAGAGCTCATTATTTCCGATCTTCGGATAGGCCTGAGACCAGGCACACACCACACACCGGGACAACAAGGTCACAACTACTCGATTTACATCCCGTACCTACTCACTGCTGGGTGGACAGGGGCTACACGTGAAAGGAGACACACCCAAATATCTCCACCCGGCTGGGGAATCGAACCCCGGTCCTCTGGCTTGTGAAGCCAGCGCTCTAACCACTAAGCTACCGGGCGTGTGTGTGTGTGTGTGTGTGTGTGCGCGGGAGTTTTATTGGTTGATAGGTTGATTCTCAGTTTTTTTTTTTCTCTCCAGTCTTTTTCGTTCTCTCTCTCTCTCTCTCTCTCTCTCTCTCTCTCTCTCTCTCTCTCTCTCTCTCTCCTTCTAAGAAGACCCTAACTTTCTTATCCCGAACTCAGCAACAACAAGAAAGAACAAAAAACAAAAGAGATGATTCACAAACGCAAACAAATAAAGAAAAAAAGGAGAAATGTGGATGAAAACAATTATCATAACAACCGTGAAGGAAATTTTGATGTTCTTTTTCACACACACACTCTCATCCACTTTCCAACTCCCTTTCGAATTCAAAGCGTTAATTTTTTTGTTTTTGTTTTTTAATATAGTTGAGTGCCTCCTGAAAAATATAAGAAAAAAAACGAAAAAGAAAACGGGATAGATAGGGCTTAAAGATCACGGAAAACTGGATGAAAGACTAGAAGGGAAAGGGAAAAGAATGGAAGTGAAAATTTTATCAGCACGTCAGCGAGTTTTCTCTCTCTCTCTCTCTTATATGCTTCCCCCTTCACCACAGCCCTTGTTTTTGTGATCTTAGCCCCCACCACGACCCTTCCTTCTGTCCTTTCTCAGATTTTCCCGGTGCAGACTCCTAAGGATTACACAAGGCTCAAATTGCATCCTCGTCAGTGGCTCTTCAGGGAGTACCATTGTGGAGTACTGACTTGTGTCCGCTCAGGGATTAGTTTTTGTGACATCAATGCCTGTGTGTGGATTGTGTTTACTGCTTAGAGAGAGAGAGAGAGAGAGAGAGAGAGAGAGAGAGAAGGGGGGAGGTAGGGAGAAACATACAGACAGAGATGAAAACATTCTAACATATATACATACATACATACAACCCTACGGATACGGGGAACATGAAACTGACGATGAAAGCAGAATCTCCTCCTCTTTGGTGACAGTCAATAGGTCCTCATGTCACATATTCTCCTCTCCTTTCTCCTCCTCCTCCTCCTCCTCCTCCTCCTCCTCCTCCTCTTCCTCTTCCTCTTCCTCCTCCTCTTCCTCTTCCTCTTCCTCCTCCTCCTCCTCCTCCTCTTCCTCTTCCTCCTCCTCCTTCTCCTCCTCCTTCTCTTTTCTTGATAGCGGCGTACCCTCTCACGGCTCTTCTATAACTTTCACTTCTACCTCAGGATTCAGTGGAGCGAGTTCTTTCCTCCGAGCAATAAACGAACGTGTATTTCCTCCCCCTCCAATACGCCACCAAGCTCACTGCCTCCCTCTCTGCGTGTCTCGCCTTGACTCACGAAGCACCTGCTGATATTTTGGACCATATTCTGAAACACTTTGCTCCGCTCCTCCACTACTTTCAGAAGGATATGGTTGAAATTACACGGGATTCTAAGTATGTATTTTCATGGTTCCAGTGATAGATTAACAAGGTTTTTTTTTCCTTTTTCATTATTGACAAGAGAAACGTTTTTGAGAATCCGCCTAATCATGTTCGCAGCATTTGAAAACAGTTGTGTTAGGAGAACGGAGCGCTTCTGACTACGGCCATTAACTCAACAGGTCTCCCCCAACCCCCGCCTCTCTCTCTCTCTCTCTCTCTCTCTCTCTCTCTCTCTCTCTCTCTCTCTCTCTCTCTCTCTCTCTCTCTCGTGTGTGTGTTTTTCCCTCGCGTCATTTCTGCCTCTGTTCTTGTTCTCGTTTCACCTCCGTTTCGTCTTCCATGTTTTTCTTTTTTTATTTTCTCTCGTCTACAATTGGTTCTCTTCCACTACTAACCGCTGTCCTGAGGCGCGCTGGTCAAACGGAACGGGAGAAGCAATGAAAGAAGGGAGGGAGTGAAGCGGAGGTGCAAGGTGGGTGGAGTGAAGAGATGTGGTACTCTTCCTCATAGGAATGGAGTTGAAGAAGGAATGGCGAGAAAGTGAGAAAAAAAAAAGGTTGAAGAGTTGGGAGGAGAGGAAAGGAATGTGTAAGTGAGGAATAATAGGAGAGGAAAAGGCAGGATTAATGAAAGGAAAAATAAAATAGAAATGAAGGACGATGGAAAGAGACAAGAGAAAGGAAGAAAAAAGTGTTTGTAAGGGAGGGATAAAAAGAGAAAAAAATGTATAGCTAAGAGATGACGGTAAAAAAGGGAAGGGAAAGAGATGGGAAAAGCAGATGATGAAGACTCATAGGAGTGAAGAAGGGGGTGAAGGAAGGGAAGGACGGGAGATGGTTCAGTAAAGCAGACGAAGGAAAGAGAAAGGAGTGAGCAAGTGAGGGAGTTGAGGGAAGATATGAAGGAATGAAGAAGAAAAGGAGAGAACGGGAAGAAGGGAATCTGCGAGGGTAGATGAAGCGGAGAGTAAAAAAATTGGGGTGAAGAGAGAAGTGAAAGCGTCCGGAGAGAATGAAGGGTAGGGAAATGGCGAGAGAGGGGTGAGGGGAGTGGGTTAATGAGAGGGAGGGTCAGCAGTTACAATTAATTCCAATTAGTCTAATAGTGCTCACGTATGGCACCTGTGGGAATTTTATTAATTTAGCCCCCGGTCCCCTGACATTTGTGTGACTTGAAACAATAAAATGAAAGGATCTCCCTGTGATATTATAATCGTAATAGTAATAATGCTAATGTTCGCTCCACCACAAACAAAAAAAAAACAAGAAAAAGGTGAATTAAAGGCTAATAGATTAGTTAAAGTGTCCAAATTACTATTATTATTATCATCAATATTATTATTATTATTATTATTATTATTATTATTATTATTATTATTATTATTATTACTATTATTATTATTATTGTTTTTGTTATTATTATAATTATTATAATTATTATTACTATTATTATTATTATTATTATTATTATTATTATTATTATTATTATTATTATTATTATTATTATTATTATTATTATTATTATTATTATTATTATTATTATTATTATTATTATTTATTATTATTATCATTATTATTATTATTATTATTATTATTGTTATCATTGTTATTATTATTGTTATTATCATTATCATTATTATTGTTGTTATTATTATTATTATATTATTATTATTATTATTATTATTATTATTATTATTATTATTATTATTATTATTATTATTATTATTATTATTATTATTATTATTATTATTATTATTATTATTATTATTATTATTATTATTATTATTATTATTATTATTATTATTATTATTATTATTATTATTATTATTATTATTATTATTATTATTATTATTATTATTATTATTATTATTATTATTATTATTATTATTATTATTATTATTATTATTATTATTATTATTATTATTATTATTATTATTATTATTATTATTATTATTATTATTATTATTATTATTATTATTATTATTATTATTATTATTATTATTATTATTATTATTATTATTATTATTATTATTATTATTATTATCATTATTATTATTATTATTATTATTATTATTATTATTATTATTATTATTATTATTATTATTATTACTATTATTATTATTATAATTGTTATAATCATTATCATCATTACTATTACTATTATTAGTGTTATTATTGTATATATCATAATTATTATAATTGTTATTACTATCATTATTATTATTATTATTATTATTATTATTATTATTATTATTATTATTATTATTATTATTATTATTATCATTATTGTTATTACTTTTTATTATTATTATTACTATCATTGTTATTATTATTGTTATTATTATTATTATTATTATTATTATTATTATTATTATTATTATTATTATTATTATTATTATTATTATTATTATTATTATTATTATTATTATTATTATTATTATTACTATTATTATTATTATTATTATTATTATTATTATTATTATTATTATTATTATTATTATTATTATTATTATTATTATTATTATTATTATTATTATTATTATTATTATTATTATTATTATTATTATTATTATTATTATTATTATTATTATTATTATTATTATTATTATTATTATTATTAATGCTATTATTATTATGATAATGGTGATGATGTATATATGTGTGTGTGTGTGTGTGTGTGTGTGTGTGTGTGTGTGTGTGTGTGTGTGTGTGTGTGTGTGTGTGTGTGAGAGAGAGAGAGAGAGAGAGAGAGAGAGAGAGAGAGAGAGAGAGAGAGAGAGGCGCAAAGGTCACAGCTGTATCCCTAAACTCAGGATGGATTAATCTCAAGTCAGAAAGCTGCCCGAAGCAATATTCCTGGTGTGCCAATATTTGCACTTTTCACCGCAACTTGTTATGAGAAAACTCGAGACTTTCTGTGTCACGCGAGTGTTGCTTGAGGAGGCTGTTAGGGGCGAGGCTTTAATGGGCGGGGTTGTGAGGGACATGGCTGTGAGGGAAGAGAATGAGATGCCGAAATGAGAATGTGATTTCTGTTCTGTGGATCAAGGAGGATGAGAATATTGGATATGATAATTGGAGTTGTCAAAAGTATTGGTGTCCCTGTCCGTGTTATGGTTTTTCCTTGTAAATTATCGTTGTAATCATCATCATCATCATCATCATAATCATTACCTGTTATATAAATTGTTTTTGTCGCTATGTTAGGTTATATCGTTAGGTTAGGTTAGGCTGAATATCAAATCTTTACATTTCTTGAATGGAAGAATTAGAATACAGGATAGAGAAAGAAAAAAACAGCGAAACGTATGAAAATCGGCCTATCAAGACGTATTTACGTGAATGATCTAATCTAATATATATCACCCAACATATCCCAACCTAACCTACTCACCAAACCGAACCAGTCCCACGCCAATATAACCTAATCCAACCACACCAACACCAATAAGTGACTGACATGGCTGTTCTTCAAGCGTTCAGAAAAAAAATAAAGCTTTCGTATGTTTAGTTCAGGCAAGACGTGTTGATAAGAGAGAGAGAGAGAGAGAGAGAGAGAGAGAGAGAGAGAGAGAGAGAGAGAGAGAGAGAGAGAGAGAGAGAGAGAGAGAGAGAGAGAGAGAGAGAGAGAGAGAGAGAGAGAGAGAGAGAGAGAGAGAGAGAGAGAGAGAGAGAGAGAGAGTGGTGGTACATTACCCTCCACCTGTCACCTGGCCATCACCTGCCCTGCTGCTTCATTACCTGGCAAGACTCGTGGTGGTATTGAGGCGGGCAGGTTTTCAGGTAGAGAGAGAGAGAGAGAGAGAGAGAGAGAGAGAGAGAGAGAGAGAGAGAGAGAGAGAGAGAGAGAGAGAGAGAGAGAGAGAGAGAGAGAGAGAGAGAGAGAGAGAGAGAGAGAGAGAGAGAGAGAGAGAGAGAGAGAGAGAGAGAGAGAGAGAGAGAGAGAGAGAGAGAGAGAGAGAGAGAGAGAGAGAGAGAGAGAGAGAGAGAGAGAGAGAGAGAGAGAGAGAGAGAGAGAGAGAGAGAGAGAGAGAGAGAGAGAGAGAGAGAGAGAGAGAGAGAGAGAGAGAGAGAGAGAGAGAGAGAGAGAGAGAGAGAGAGAGAGAGAGAGAGAGAGAGAGAGAGAGAGATCTTAACAAAAAATAGATAGGTTTTTATTTCCTTTTTAGAGCTCCTATATCTAGATTTATCACAGCTCCATAATCTGTTTCTAAATAATGTTTTGACGCTTTCGTTGCGATATGTAACAATTTACAACACTAGAAAAAATGTGTGGAATCATTATGAACACGTACAAGAGAGAGAGAGAGAGAGAGAGAGAGAGAGAGAGAGAGTGAGGTAATGAATACGTATACAGTATCTAAGCTCTGCGATGTTTAAAAGAGGCTGTGGAAAACAAACAAACAAGCCTCAGAGTAATTAGTAATCAAATATGTCACAATAGCAGTGAAAGGGTTAAGCAGCGTGAAGTGATTAAAACTCACCTCTCCTCTTTAGTTAGCTTCTCTGTGTGAGGGACAAAATAGTGAACTTTTCCCTTTTACCTTTTGTACCCTTGGCGCGACTCCTTAACACATGAAAAAATATGTTGGAGAGAGAGAGAGAGAGAGAGAGAGAGAGAGAGAGAGAGAGAGAGAGAGAGAGAGAGAGCACACTATTTTACGAGACTTAGGAAAGCCATAAAACGCGTGTGGAGGGAGTAAGAAGAGATGGGGGGAGAAGGAGAGGAGGAGGAGGAAGGGAGGGGAGGAGGAAGGGGGAAGCTACAACATGAAAGTTTAAGTAGCTAAGAATTTACTACGTGACGCCGTGACACTAAATGCTGGAAGGGGAGAATGGGGGAGAGGAGGTCTTGCTGAGGGAGAGAAGGAGGAGGAAAGGAGGAGGAATAGAAGGAAGAGAGAGAAGAGAAAAGGAGTTGGTCTTACTGTACGTTTGGAGATAGAAAAGTGGAGAGACCATGATGGGAAAGGGGAGAAGAGCAAGAACTTAGTGGGGAGGAGAGGGAGTGGACAATGTTGGTGGTTGTAGAATAGGTCTTAGTTGGGGAGCAGGAACGTGGGAGAGGTGGTTGGGACGCTTTGGGACGAGGGTGGATGGTGAGAAATTTGTGGAGGAAGTGAAAAGCTGATGGGGACTTTCTTTGGGGTAGGAAGGGACTGGAGCCTTTTTTTAGGGGGGGATTTGAAAGGACGCTACTGTGTTATGTCAGGGAGTGTTGCCCGCTAATGCTCTTAAGGGGCTTTTAATTTCCCAGGTTCCCGCAGTACGAATAAATCTGTCACGCGTGTCCTGGAGAATTACATATTATCTGTATTTTTCCTTCCTTTATTTTTATTTTCGTCTGAGGATTCTATTAAGGATTTTTCTCGTGTGTGTGCGTGTGTGTGTGTGTGTGTGTGTGTGTGTGTGTGTGTGTGTGTGTGTGTGTGTGTGTGTGTGTGTGTGTGTGTTTACCATTTCTATTATTGAATGTTATGTATTTTTTACTTCCTTCGTATGTACATCTTCTTTATTAAGTTTGATAATAAGTCTTTTTTTTGTATTTTTTGTATTATTTGTAGAAGAATTTGTTATTGAATCAGACCAACAGTGCACAAAAATAGCCTCACAAACACACACACACACACACACACACACACACACACACACACACACACACACACACACACACACACACACACAATGAAATCACCTTAACGTCAATCTATCTCTCAATTTGATTTTATGTTCCTCCTTTTATTTATTTCATGCGCTATATCTTCCTTTATTTAAGAAACTTCCTTAACATTTGTTCCATGAAATTATTAACAAACTGCTATTGTTTTCTTCTTTTTTTTTCTTTTCTTTTTTGCTGCATCCGAATACTAAGTCGCTAAATGTTACCGAATTTTTCCAGTTTAGAGTACTGTGCGCCCTGAAACATTTATGATAGTGTAATTACTTTGACGATAATTATGCGATGGATTTCCAGTTTCCCAATATGAACAAATATTGCTATGAAAACAATGAAGTACTACCGATCTGGCTGCCGCTCAAACACGCCTTTGTAATACGCTGGTACATATCTCGCAACACTTGATCACTTACACAACGCATGTCGCTTTGATTGTTGTTAGAATGGCCAGCGGTTGTACACACACACACACACACACACACACACACACACACACACACACAGAGAGAGAGAGAGAGAGAGAGAGAGAGAGAGAGAGAGAGAGATCAGTTTTTGCCGTTGGTAGACTTATTTTGGCAAACAAAAAGAGTAATTATTGGAAACAATCAGTGCATGGCCTTAGTGATCGTCACACAGAGGGCGGGTGATGTGGGCTGATGACGGCATTTCCTCCTTCTATAGTCACAGAATTGGAAGCAACGGCTGCTGAAGGAGCAAAGGAAAAAGCTAGTTGAATAATGATGGGGGAAAAGAAAAGAGAAAAAGAAAGGTAAGAAGGATTTGATTGTCAGCGAGAAGATACGCAAGAGAAGATAAGCTGAGGTTAGAAGTAAAGGAAAAGAAGGATGAATCACTGACCAATAAGAAGAAGAAAGAGGAGGGAGGAAGTGAAGGAGTGAGAGTGGTAATTGGTGTAGAACTTCAGGAAGATGTCGAGGTAGAAGAGTTAAAGGAGTTGGTAGAGGAGAAGCGAGAGGAAAAAAAGAAGAGGAGAAGGAGGATATGAAGGAAAGTTGATCAAGTCTTTATTAACAGCAAAGGAAGAACACATTTAATAACATCACCTAAGGCATAAGAAAGTAATATTAGTAGTAGTAGTAGTAGTACTACTACTACTACTACTAGTAGTAGTAGTAGTAGTAGTAGTAGTAGTAATTGTTGCTGTTGTTCTTATTGTAGTAGTAGTAGTAGTAGTAGTAGTAGTAGAGATAGTAGTATGAGTAGTAGTTTTAGTATTAGTATTAGTAGTAATTGTTGTTGTTGTTCTTATTATAGAAGTAGTAGTAGTAGTAGTATGAGTAGTAGTTTTGGTATTAGTAGTAGTAGTAATAGATAGTACAGATTATCATAGAGACAGGAGTACACTAAAGTAACATTATTACCCAAATTATAATCCTTAAGGAAACAACAACAGGCCTATTTTGACTTTGGTATTCCCTGTTACATACATATATCATAGACGACTTAGCAATGGATTTGAATGCTTTTTATATACCAGAGAGAGAGAGAGAGAGAGAGAGAGAGAGACACACACACACACACACACACACACACACACACACACACATACGTTTCCTGCGGTGGCGGACATATGATTACGTATTTGCCTCTCCATTTTTGTTGCGTCAGTCTAGGGTAAGTTTCTCACTGCTCCCTAACTTTCAATTAATTTGTATCCTTTACCTTTGATATATCACTTCATAATGATAAGAACTGAAGGTAAAAAGCGCAGTATGATAACAGAACCTTGCATCGTCACCTGTTGCCCATCACATAACCATCTCTACTTCGCTTCGACGGGAGTGACTATGTTCTGTATTGTTTTTTGTGTACGTATCACTTATCGTGCAGTGTCTTATTCCTTTTCTGTGTGATGACCACGGCTTTACTGAAGAGGTGGAACGTGTATTATCAACAGGAAGGCGAGATGAAATGGTGAAATGGCGTAGTGTGTGGTGGAGCCGAGCTAAGCGGGAGTGACGATCCTCCGCTAGGCGATCTTATAATATGAAGGACCTAGACACTGTCTTGAGGAACAACATGATGGTTAAGGTATGTGCATTCCCAGTGTATGATGTGCATGTAGTCAAGGCTAATACATGAGAGGACGTGACGAGTCTTAACTTGTGGTAATGAGGTGAGTGTCATGATGTCATTCTTATTAGCCAACCAGCAGTTTTAAGTAACAAATGACTGAAAGAAGTAGTGCATTTGTTCCAAAAGGCTGATGTGTACATGCTCGAGGTTAGTAGAAAACGGGATCGTGATGAGGCGTAACTATCAATAAAGAGGTAAATATTGTTACGTCGTCCTCCGATCAGGCAACGCTAGATTACTGGTGTCGTATATTCACAATTCAGTAATTTTCGTTGTGTTAATCAATGTTCTAAGTATGTCACTATTGGTACATTTCAACGTATTTCGTAAACAATAAAGACATACATGATCGTGGAACTCATGCTCATCATGGGCAAATAGAGGTAAATAAGAAAATACTCAGCAGAATGCAAGGTGGAGGTTGTTGCCAAACACGTTAGAGTTAAGACGACTACTTTCGAAGCACTTCTTCGTCAGAACTTCAAAGCATTTTAAATGTTTCTCCTTGACGCTACACTGTTTTTTTTTAAATGTTTTACGGTTCTCTTGATAAATCAACACGGTTTCTACTTTATAAGCAAAAGGAACACTCCTGAAGACCCGACAAATTAACTCTGCCGCCTTTGAAAGCGTTCGGGGTGAGACCAAAGCGTTTCGGAATTACGGTCTGAGCAGCTCCGCCACGCAACCAAAGCGCTGCACACGCTGCCTTGTTACGGCTAATGTCTAGTCATGTATAATAATAGTCACCAGCAAAACAATGATAAAGTCACTCAGAAAGTGGCGTAAATCTCTCGTTCCTTGATTTGTTCGCTTATTCTTTCATCAGCTTCTGTCTTGCATTCATGTCACGTTTTATCATCTCTTTGGATTTTTATAATTTCATGTAATCCTGTCATTAGGCTATTTCTCTCATTTAACCCCTTCGAAATCTTGTGAAGTTCCGTTTCCTTTTTTTTTTTCACTAACATATTGCTATTAATCATTCCATTACACACATGGAATCCACATGAAATCTAGGCCACCTATAGCACAGAACAGAAGTGGACAGGTGTGGGGCCCTTCCGGACCGCGGCCATCACGAAGCAGCACAGGCTCTCTAAACAGTGTTTCTCAACCAGGGGGCCGCAGACCCCTAGGAGACCGCAGAAATCTATCAAGGAGTCCGTGGGGCAGGAAATTGAACATGACAGTTAACTGATATGATATTTTATGACTACACAATGTCTTAATTAATATGTCCAGCTTTTTTTCATTTTTTCCCCGCTAGTTGTATCTCAGAATTTTGTGATTATTTGTATAGTGCATTATAATGTTAATATGACTAAATGCTTAAAAAGTGAGAGTTATATTTGTTTGCAACATTGCTTCCGGGATGGCATATCATGATACAATTGCTACACAGTAGCGCGCTGGCAGAGCTCAGCCTGGGAGCTGTATGCATTCTGCCGTCGACTTATGCTGACTGAACACGTGGCGTGACTGGTTTAACTTGTTTATTTGCTTGTTTTTCATTTGACCACACTATACTACTGAAAATAGGCAACACTTATGTAGGCCTTCACCTTTAAGGTTTTTTTTTCCAGAGTGATGTTTACTTGTCTCTTAGGAAAATATACAAATATGTTATTTGACCATCCACATCAAAACAAGAAGTAATGCCAAACAAACAGTGTGCTTAGCTAAAGCTGAGCTACATACAAATGTAAAATGATTATATCCCCTGAATAGATAAGTGGATGTATGAGGTCTACAAAGCTTGAAAGGTTGAGAAATCCAGCTCTAGAACATACTCTTGGGTTTTGCTGCGTAGTGAATCATGGCCAATAATACTTAAATACATTTTCAGGATACAATTTTTTGGTAGGTATGTAATGAGTGTACGAACATGCAACTTAGAATAATGTTTTTAATATATGCAGCAGTTTTATGATATGATTTTTACCACAAGGAAACCGTGAAATGCATCATGGGAAGTGTGTTCGACCATGCGAGTGTTACACAGTTATGGTCAACGTGACGATTTGCCTAAATTTAATTCTGATCCATCTTTTTTACAGAGAGGGATACAAACTGTAGATCATAACTAGTTGTCATGGGAGAGCGCTGACTTAGTTGGGTTACATTGCTTTGGTATAGAAGTTACGGTCCTGTTAAGCATGATGACCTCGCCAGTTCCGCTTCAGTGCTTACCCTTGACTTATATGTTCTCTTCCATTATGCATGTTTGCAGTATTTGCTTAGAATTTTGCTTTATTACATTATTAATTAGGATTTTGATACATCCATTTATTCCCTAATTAGGTGATTAAACTTGTTATTGACGATATTGTATTAGTCAGTAGGTTGCAAGATCTGTCATTATCAACACCGTTACCTTCACTTTTGTCATCATCATTTCCTAATTGCTTTCCTTTACGAGGTTGAATGGTTTAAAGAATTTAACACTTTTTACCTTACCTCTATTATTCTGCCTTTGACAGAGAAAGAGAGAGAGGCGGGGGGAGAATGTTTACCCTGCGCGATGAGAAGAAAAAAGGCTTGGTGTGGCTAATGTTTCTTGCTTTCCTGTCTCGTCTCATCACTTTTGATGAAGCCTATGTGCTAGAAGTCACTAAGAGTAGGTGAATTGGTATTAATATATATTTTTTAGTATATACTCTTCTCGCCACCTCTTGTTCCTTCAATAATTCTTTCCTTCCCAGCAATACCTTTAGCTCTTCCGTCTCATTTAGCGTTTCAATTTTTTTCCCTGCGTGATCTCCCTTTCTTTTTCTTCTTCCCCCTCCTCCTCTTCCTCCTCCTCCTCCCTTACAAGTTTTAATGAAACGCATTAACAGCCTCATTCTCTCTGTCTTCATTTTTATTCACGTTCGTCGGTTCTTTCCTTTATTTTATCTGCTGTGTGATCTTAAATGTTTTTTAGGCTTGAATTTTTTACTCCATTAACTGTACTGATCTCCCTCCTCCTCCTCCTCCTCTTTCTTCTCCTCCTCCTCCTCCTCCTCCTCCTCCTCTTTCTTCTCCTCCTCCTCCTCCTCCTCCTCCTCCTCCTCCTCCGCCTCCTCCTCCTCCTCCTCCTCCGCCTCCTCCTCCTCCTCCTCCTCCTCCTCCTCCTCCTCCTCCTCTTCCTCCTCCTCCTCTTCCTTTGTGTTATTATCATGCTTCATCTATATCACTTCATTTTCGTGTTTTCCTGCCGTCGCCCAAATCCTCTTGCTAATTTTCTTTCTTGGAACAAAGTCGATGGCGGTGCTGATTAAAAACACATTGTGGGAGGTGAATGTTTGTGTTTGTCTAGACTAATCGATACTGGTTACTGATTCCCTTGTGCTTCTTCCCTCTTGTCATACTCTTGTGTGACTGCACCGTTAAAAATAGTTGGATTAGGTAGATTATGAAGTAAATTGAAGTAAAGAATGTCATTATCGTCATCAATAGTTTTTCCTTCCCTGCTTGGATGGCATAAGAAATTCATTCCACTTTTTACCTCCCTCATTCGGCTTATGACAACTACCCGTGCTCGTGACATGGCGCAGCAACAACGATTACACAGTGACACCAAATGGCGCTTTGATAAACTTTTCATATTGTCGTACAGATGAGTTACCATGCCGTACATATGCCACTGATGACACTTGTGTATTTTTAATAAAATGAAATAAAATAGATAAATAAATAAATAGATAAATAAATAAATAAATAAATAAATAAATAAATATATATATATATATATATATATATATATATATATATATATATATATATATATATATATATATATATATATATATATATATATATATATATATATATATATATATATATATATATATATATATATATATATATATATATATATATATATGGGTAGATATTTGATGGCATGTCGTTGGTTGTAGGGAACGTCAGACTCATACTGCATATATGATATTCTGTGATCATTTTTATAATAGACTGAAGAGAGAGAGAGAGAGAGAGAGAGAGAGAGAGAGAGAGAGAGAGAGAGAGAGAGAGAGAGAGAGAATGGCGATGGGGGATGGGCAACAAAGAACAAACGCATTGTAGTAGGGAAACAATAAAACGGAAAACTTTTACCAGAATATTGAGAGGCAAATGTGCGATAATTAGATTAGTTATCCGAGACCCATAAGGAGAAGAAGTGATAGTTATAGTGTGTAGGAGTTGTAGACTACGAATTGTACAGTATAAAAGTTACAAAGGAGTATATGAGTAACACAACACGAGTTATATTGTACGAACGTTGTAGTGTAAGGTATAATATACGAGTTTTAGTGTGAAAAAATAGTGATTAAATAGTACATATGAGATTTATTGTGGAGGAGTTATTGTGTGCGAGAGTTGTAGCGTAAAAGAATTATAGTGCACGAGAATCATAGGGTGAAAGAATTAGTCAGAGAGAGAGAGAGAGAGAGAGAGAGACAGGGTAATATCAACAACACTCACGTGAAGACTGGTGTGCGGATCCCTCTCTTATACCACAGGATCAGCTTTGGTCTGTCCCCCGGCGTGCGAGGGTTGAGGTAGCAGGGCAGGTCGCTAGATCTGCCCGGGACGCCCGTCACTGACCACACTGCTGCAAGGGGAGGAAAGGCTGCGTGAGTCTTCATGACAGTTAGCAATGTAACGGGACTTACCTTTGAACGGTTTATTTATTTATTTATTTATTTTTTTTTTTTTTTTGTGAGAGGGGCGGACAACTGGTACCTTCAGCGCAGTTTTCTTGAGGGAACGTCTACCTTAATTTTGCGTCTTCTTTTATCAGTTCTGTTGTTCTTGTCCTGAGCTCGTCTTACACGAGACAATAATAACCCTTGGATAAGTCATACTATTATTGCTTCCTCTAGTTGCCACCCTGTATTGTTTTCTTAAGGAGGTTGTACCTTTAGTAGAACGTATACGACGTTTTGTTAACCTTTATCTGTGCTAATCTTCTGTAGCGTAATAGTCTTAGTTGAATAATAATAGTGTTGCTTCGTGGCGTTATACTGCATTGTTCATTAAGACGATTATGAAGTTATGTATGCTGTCCTTGTCCTTGATTATTCTTGATACTGTAGATTCGTGACATTTATCATTCTACACATTGCTATTTTAGGGAGTGGTATCTTGAGTTAGTATTTTCATATAGGTTTTGTCTTCTTTGGTAAATATCACTCTAAGATAAAAAGAAAATATGATAAATAGCACTGTTCATTGCAATCGTTTCTATTTGACATTTACTTGACATTAGAGGAAAGAGTAAGTGAGAAACAAATGACATTGTTAAGATCAGAAGTAGTATATTATACATTCACTTTCTTTTTTAACTTAACATCATCAAGCCACATCAGATTCAAGATATCCACTGCCGGCTGTTCTTCCCTTGCGTTCCTTTGTCCTCCTTTGAAGGCGTGAGTGTGTTGAAGAGGAAAAAAATAAATATTTAGCTATGGGAGTTACTTTGTGTACGTAATTTAACTTAAGGTATCAAATATTTGACTTCTTTGCAGGTTACCCTTGTTCTCTTTGTTTATATGGAAAAGTATTGATTGGTGTGTGGTGTGTAGTGCTCTCTCTCTCTCTCTCTCTCTCTCTCTCTCTCTCTCTCTCTCTCTCTGATTGAAAGTGGACAGTGTGGTTAAGGTGATAGTGATAGCAGAGGAGATAAATGGAAGGTGAATGAGGTCAGGAGCTGCTTTGTGTTGATCACTTGGGTTTTTGCCGTCTTACTTAAGTTCTTTGGTGAAACTACCTTGTTAGGTTGAGCATGCGGAAAGAGAGAGAGAGAGAGAGAGAGAGAGAGAGAGAGAGAGAGAGAGAGAGAGAGAGAGAGAGAGAGAGAGAGAGTTACGCTAACGATAACAGATCAAATTAGGTAAAGTTAGATTACATATGCGAAAAGAAAGATGCAATAACGAAAGCAGATTGAATTTTGTGAGTAAAGAAAGGGGTCCGTTGGTTAAAACGTGAATAAAGTGTAAGAATGCTAATGCGCGGAAAAAAAAATACATAGTGATAAGATTGATTAAGCTAAATTTGTTTTTTTTCATTAGGTTTGTATGAATAGAGGTAGGAAAACAAAAAAAGTTAAAATAAAAGTGATAATTATTTTCAGTTAAATTTGATTGATGAAATAGGGTTTGATTCAGTTAGATTACGTTAGATTAGATTATACATGTTGGAAAATATTAAAAGATGAGCAAAAGTAGAAATGAAAACGGGAACAAAGAAAAGAATAACATTACACTGCGAAAGGTATTGATAAGGAAGGGAAGGGAAGGAAAGGCCTTGTCTCGGACTATCTAGGGAACTTGGCGTGGCGAGGCGAGGCGAGGTGAGGCAAGACAGAGAGGCGTGGCGAGTGAGTTGGTGTGGCATAGCGTGGCGTGGTGTGCAGGGTGGAGGAGAAGGGCGCTGCGGCTCCCTCTACACCCTGCCGTCTCGCTTTTCACTGTGGATCAAGGTGTAATGGAACGATTTGTCTGTGTGCACCGCGGATTGGCTCTAGGGATTACCTACGCCCCGTAATGTGTAAGGCGAGGTAATATTTCACCCCCTCCTTCAGTTAACTCCCTTCCATCCTCCCGGGAGCATGTTAGAACGCGTACGAATAATTTGTAAACATAAGGAATTATTCATAGGAATGTCGTTTGCGTATCTCTTACATTTTAGCAAGCTTTTCTGTAATTTGGTCTAGGTTTTAAAAGGTGTTCTCATTATTCTAGATATTTTTACTAACAATATTCTGTGTTATGGATAGGAAGAAAAAAAACACTAATCATTTAATTTGCTATTGTGGTCCTAAAGAGAGAACAAAGATTTTTGGAATACAAGACATAAGAACATAATGTAAAAACCTCAAATAATCAAGAAGCAGCCAGTGGGCCAGCTCGGAGCAGTCTCTAAGGTTTCATGTAATATAAGATATAGACAATGTGCAAATTAAATTGATATGTAAATATGGCTTCTTGGTTAGGGTTGTACATGAGAGGAACACACTTAGTAAAAACTTACTTAGTGCAAGAAAATTGCATGCATTCAAGAGCCGGTTTTGGTTGATACTAACTCAAGTGTTAAGAATCTCCCTTAGATTGATCAACTGGTCTTTTACAGTCATTTTATTTTCTGATGTTATGTTTTTGACACCGCCTCTGACTCAATAATAACTGGTCAGTAGTCATGTTAACCTGTCTCTGTATTTCACTTGTAATTAAAGTCTTACCCTAGAAGAACAAGTAAGGTGGTAAGATATGGTTATTAACTACTAGGTCCATGTTAAAATCGTAAAGTACATGATTACAAAAAGAAGACGGAAAACAAAACTACGATACACTTGCTGTGTTCTTTTGTTTTTGTAGTATAGGAGGGACCAGCGAAGGGAACATAACGTCAATAAAATAAAATCTACTGAAGTGCAGCTCCCAAAAGAGATGTCAAGATAATCATCGTAAATTAAAGGATAAGTGGCTTGAAACCTCTTTTCTTATAGAGTTTGACATAGGAAGGTGGAAAAACAGAAGCAGGTAGGGAGTTCCAGAGTTTACCAGAAAGAATTGAATGAATAAACAAACTCTCTCTCTCTCTCTCTCTCTCTCTCTCTCTCTCTCTCTCTCTCTCTCTCTCTCTCTCACCCCGTCAGCGCCTCCTCCGGGGAATTAATGGACCAAGGAGAAATTAATTAGGCCTAGATCAGAGAGGCGTCTTTGGGTTAATGTGAGTTTTCAATAGGAGGGGTTGAGTAGCTGATGTGTTTCCCACCCACTCTTCCCTGCTACAGATCTTTCTTTTTTTTTTTTTTTTGTCTCTCTTTCTCTCCCTGAGTCTTTCATTAACTACAAAGAAAGGAGAGAAAGAATAATGATAGCCTTTTCTTATCTCACGAACTTTTTATTCCTCCCATCCCTGATTGCTTCCCTGTTTATCTAAGTACTTTTCATCTTCCTTGCTTGTTTTCCTGCTGTTGTGTCTTATTTCCGCAGTGTTTACGGGCAGCTGTTCACGCGTTCAGTTTCTCATTTGGTGTGTTCACCTTAATGTATCCTGTGCTACTGTGTGTTGAGTTCAGGACTTATGACATTTCTCTCATCCTTGTTTTAATCTTAATGCCACTCACACCTCCTCTCTCATTTCCTACCATTTTTAATACTTGCTCTCTGCTTCCTTCACTTTTATTCCTCTTTTTGTCTCGCCCAGTAATGTCATTCACTTCTTTTCTTCCTTCTTAATACTCTGTCTTTCAAATGCTTATCGTCCTTTTATGGCCCCCACTACACGTATTAGTCTCTTGTCCCTATTTTCAGTTGCTTATTTTCCTCTCTCATTCTTCACTATCTTTAATACTCTTTCTGTTTCGTTTCTTTATACTGTTTTCTCACTCATTGCTTTCTCAAATGAAGTATTTTTTCCCACGGTCAGTGTAGTTTCCGCCTCGTTTTAAGCTCATTTTTCTCTCGTCTGGATTGTTTTCAAAGGCCACGAGGATGGTTTGTTTTGTTCTATGGAGTGGGTTTTTTTTCAGTAATAAAGTAGAATTCTTGGTAAGCTTTCTAAAATCATGAAAAGAGCCAATAAAGATAGTTTGTACTAATTAGAAGCATTTCAAGCGTGGCTTAAATAAGAAGGGAGACGTTGCTATAATTATTCAAGAAGTGTTCGAAAAGTCCGCGAAAAATTAATCTTTTGGAATAGTTAGGTACACATTCTCTCTCTCTCTCTCTCTCTCTCTCTCTCTCTCTCTCTCTCTCTCTCTCTCTCTCTCTCTCTCTCTCTCTCTCTCTCTCTCTCTCTCTCTCTCTCTCTCTCTCTCTCTCTCTCACCCAAATCGTGACATCCATTTTCATGTGCCAGTGTGTGCGGCAAAAGTTTTATTTAATACGAGTTTTTATTCCCGCCCGGCCTAATTATGCAAATGTGGTGAGAGGAGGCGACAGGGAGTGAACGCTCAGGTGAAGCTCGCGACGTGTGTTTATTTGTGCGGTGTGGCTTGGCTGTCGACTGAGTGAGTGAGTGAAGAGCTGGAAGAGAAGGACGAGTTAGTGAAGGACATGAACAAGGACGGAAGTTAAGACGTTGAGAATCAGTGAGTGTGGAGCAGTAAGACAAGGAGGTGAGAAATATGAAAAATGAAAAAGAAGAAGATAGGAGAAACATGAAAAGAAGGAATATAGAGGAGGATGATACAGAGGATGGTTAACAAAAAAAAAAAAAAAAAATACAACCACTATCAAATTCTATTTTTTTTTTTTAAATGATGTGATTTAGTTGGTGGTACAAAGCTCAGGTGTTAATTCCTTTTGGTTGTTGTATCAAGTATTATAATCCTTAGTCCTGATTCTGATCCTAGGCTGCATTTGGCTCGGCTATGCTTGTCTCAGGCGGTACTCGGCCCATCACAGGCAGTACTTTAATCTCGCGCTGAAACTTGAGACGAAGCTATTCTGCGTAACTCTTGATCAGCTGTTATATTTTTTCTTTATCTTTAGAACCTTTTCTCCTTCACATGGGAAAAAAAATAGAAAAATATGCTCGCAAACTTTGGTGATTAAGGACGAGCAGAGAAGGGAAAAAGTGTTCTGATAGAGTTATGTTTTACTGTTATTCTTTTCTTTTCATCGTTGTAATTGTAAAAATGATGTTTTAGAAAATGAGAGAGAGAGAGAGAGAGAGAGAGAGAGAGAGAGAGAGAGAGAGAGAGAGAGAGAGTGAAAGAAAATGTCATTACCTTCATTTATCTTTCCTTGATTATCTCAGTCTTTTATGAGCTCGTCTGGCAACACTCTACGATGAGAGACTATAGTTGAAGTACTGGGCAATTTAGGTAGGTTTTCTGTCGTGTTTATGAAAGATGACCTAAAAGAGTGATTTGTTGAGGAGGTGCAGGAGTGGTGAGTGATTTCAACATTAGTTTCTCTCCTATGATTTTTTTTTTACAGCTGTTTTTTTCTAATTTCCACGACTGTTTTTAGAGCATTCTTCTTTAGCTTTTTTTTTTGCGAGTGGTAACTGAAACAAAGCGGGAGAATTAAAAGTAGAAGTAGAAAAAGAAGCAGAAAGCAGAAGAAATAATAGAAGAGACACAAAACAAGAAGATAACGTGAGAAAGAAATCGCTAGAAAATAGAGATGTAAAAGTAAATAGCACGATGATGTTGAATACTTGAATTTTTCCCTTGCATGACTTATATTTGTATTTTTTTCGATGTTTTCTTTTTTTTCGCTTTGACATTTCTCCTTTCTCAATATATTTCCTCTTTTCTTCTCTTTTTCTAGTTCTGAATTGTCCTCCTCTTTCCTTATTTTCATCACGACTTCTTTTTTTTCGCTTTTCGTGTAATTTCTTTTCTACCTTCAGCACGATCTATTTCCTTTCCTTTTTCCCTCATTTTTCTTTTCTTTTTTGTTCAGGGTTTCTTCTCCTTTTTTCTCTCTCTCTCTTCCTCATCTCGTTTTCTATCTCCTTTTTCTTAACTTCCGGGATCTGTTTTTTGAGATTATCCTCCAATGATTTGTCAGCCTGCAGTGTTCCTGAGGCTTCTTCTCGTCATTAGTCACCTGTCTTGAGCTAATCTGGCGTTAGTCTTTTGAGGATCTGTGTCTTCTCTTACAGTTCATTTTTTTTTTTTTTTTTAATGGAGTCACCTTCTGTCCTTTTCATGGTTCATTTATTTTTTTAATGTTCATTTTTTTTTCTATGAATTGTTATGATTGTTTGTCTTTGTCTGTCTGTCTGTCTGTCTGTCTGTCTGTCTGTCTGTCTGTCTGTCTGTCTGTCTGTCTGTCTGTCTGTCTGTCTGTCTGTCTGTCTGTCTGTCTGTCTGTCTGTCTCTCTCTCTCTCTCTCTCTCTCTCTCTCTCTCTCTCTCTCTCTCTCTCTCTCTCTCTCTCTCTCTCTCTCTCTCTCTCTCTCTCTCTCTCTCTCTCTCTCTCTCTCTCTCTCTCTCTCTCTCTCTCTCTCCACTAAGTACATTAACTTCAGGCTACCTTCGTCTTGTATATGTTGTTGCTTGTTTGTGAATATTGTATACCGTATGTTGTTGATGTTTTTTTTCTCTGCTGGGCGGCCTGGGGTACAATGGAAAGCAGGAAGTTTTAGAGGCACTTGCATGATACTGAACGAAAATATATCTTTGGTACGAGAGAAGTGAAGGAGTGATACGAGAGGAGAAAGAGAGAATGAATTATTTTAGCTTCTGGATGATGCATGGGGAAAGATGAGGCAATGAGTATTAGTTAGAGGTTAAGAGGGAGCGTCATAGTGAGAGAAAAGCAGGGGAGAGGACAGTGAAAGTGTTAGATGGGAAGGAAGAAAGAAGTAGAGTTAGTGCATAGAAAAGTTAGAGGGTTAGGTGGAGGAAAAGGCAGAGAGAAACCAGAGTTAAAAGTTTTAGGATTGACTAGTAAGCGTTAGTGAGAGAGAAGAAAGGAAGAGTGTTTAGTTACGGACGAATTCAAAACACTGAATAGATAGGGAATATGAGAAGGGTTGTTGTTTTGTGTGTGTGTGTGTGTGTGTGTGTGTGTGTGTGTGTGTGTGTGTGTGTGTGTGTGTGTGTGTGTGTGTGTGTGTGCGAGAGAGAGAGAGAGAGAGAGAGAGAGAGAGAGAGAGAGAGAGAGAGAATTATGACAAAAAAAGATAAAAGCAGGTGGGAAAAGTTATAGTAAAGTTAAGTAAGGAGCAAGGGGAAGAACAAGAGGTTATATATAAGACAAAGAACAAGTTAAGAGGAAGAAGCAAAATGAAGGAAGGAAAAGTATAGAGAGATTGTAAGAAAGCACACTGAAATTAGATGGTAAAAGAGAGAATGATGGTGTTGAATAGAAGATAATGGATGATGATTAAAGTTTATGAAGAGAAAGAAGAAAGAAAGGAAATGCATTAGAGACAGATTATGAAAAGGGTGATTGTGAAAAAGAAGAAGTACACATGCGAAGAAAGAATTGTTATATAAAAAAAATATTGGGGAGAATGAAAGTTTATGAAGGCTAAGAAGAGATCAAAGCAGTGCAAGAGAGAGATTAAGAAAAATAACAAAAGAATAATTGTGACAAAGAGGATGAAAAGTACACACGAAAAGAAGAGAGAATATTTGTTGAATGAAACATAATTAAACATAATTAAAGATTATAAGAACACCGTGAAGAAGATAAAATAGAAAAAAAAACGACAAAACTCTTTTATTTACAACTTTTTGCACCCCTTTATATCCAGGAAAACTGTGTGTATTTTTCTGTATTATCACCTTTCTCTTAACATACACCTACATCAAACTTTTGTGTTAGATTGTATAATGTCTACACTCAATTAGGTTTGATTATTTTAAGAAGAAATGTGTAGATGGAATTAGAGTTAGCACAATCATTGTAGTTTTAAAAGGCTTTGTCACTTTATTATTGGGAAGAAAATTATAATAGGGTGTGAAATATTTTTTGCTAGACTTTCATCGAAATTCATTAATTTATAGAATTATTCAATGACGAAAAAAAAACATGGCATGAAACACGTAGTAGATGGAATATATATTTTTATAAGTACAGTTTGGTTAGGTAGGATTAGTTTTACTTATAAAATTAAATAGTGTTTATTGGTGTTATGCCAAATATAATTAGTTCAGCGATGTGTGCAGTAAGGGAATATAAAACTACTGGAACTGCGTAATTGCCGACAAAATCCCTCCTCCTTGTTAGCAGTGCACGTGGCATTATGATAACCCGGATGTGAATTTTGCAGCCCATCAATCACTTACACACACTCGGATTGATAGTCTACGTGTTTTTCCCCTTAATACAGTACTAGAATATTTTCCTTGACCAGCCAAGCTGTCGAACAATGCTAGATCACAAATTAATTCCCAATTGTTTCTAATTCACTGGTGGTGTAACTTAAAGGAAAACGTGGCAACAAATAATGGAAGGAATTGTCTTTTTTTTTTTACACTTGATTTCTTTTTTTTTTATTTCTTTTTTTGTTGTTGCTGCGCTGACTTAAAATATTACCAAAGCTATGTAAAGCCATTTTTAATATATATATATATATATATATATATATATATATATATATATATATATATATATATATATATATATATATATATATATATATATGAAAAAAAAAATAATCTTTTTTTATTCTCTTTTCTATAATTAGGAGGCTTTTTAATTTTCGTTTCTTTTTCCTTTTTTGGTTATGTTTCTTTTCCTTTCACGCAGTGATTTTTCTTTTATATTTATGTTAAAAGATTTTTCTCCGGTTTTTTACTGTTTGGACACGGAAAGTTTATTCAACTCTTTCTCTTTATCAGCAAAATTTCCTTTCAAGAAGGTTTAGTCAAAAATGCAGATGAAAAAAAAAGCACCTCCTCAAAGGTTTTACAAGTATAGTGTTTTATTTTGGCTTTGTTTTATTATTGTTATACATTTGAATTTTTTCTTTTATTTTCAGTGTGACTTTAAATTTGTAGACACCCCCCAAAAAAAAGAGAGAAAAAAAAATCAATATATCACATAACCAAACTTTGACCACATTGAATTTACACTAGTTTTTCATGTAATAGTAAGAGATGGACAAGACCTTTTAATTATTAACAGAAAAAAAACCCCACTAATGAAGACCCTGTTAGCCATTCCTTTGACCTTGAAAATAGTCGTACTGAGAGAGAGAGAGAGAGAGAGAGAGAGAGAGAGAGAGAGAGAGAGAGAGAGAGAGAGCATTAGAACACCAGCCACCACCACCACTACCTTCTCCTATACATAAACATAGATATTTTTCACCCCCAAGGCTAAGCTTATTCCTCGTCCTGATAGCGTCTTGGGATGGGGCTTAGCAAGGCGAGGAGGGGCCGCTGAGGGACTGGAACCACCTTGAGTCTTTCTTGAGAGACTTGTTTGGTTCACTCGTCTTTGTTCCTGCCAGGCCTTGCCAAGCTTCACTAAGCCTCACTTCACGGTATTACATCCTCTTCTTTTTGTTCTATATCTTTCTCTTTCTGCACCTTCTCATTATCCCTTTGCTTTTCGTCTTCCTGCTTTCCCCTTCGTCCTCGTCTTTCTTATCTCTCTTTCGTCGTCATTCGTCTTGTTTTTTCCTTAGTCTCTTCATCCCACTTTTCTTCCTCCTTTCTCCGTATTTCATTTTAACCTATCATATCGTCGCCATTTTTCAATATTCCTTCGTTTTTCATAAAATATTTCGTTCTTCTTTTTTGTTTGTTTTCATCCTTATCTTCATCTTTCATATCTTGTCCGTCTTCTCTTCATGTGTCCTTTAATTTTGTTCTGCCACTGGCCTTTCCTCCTCTTTTCACTCACTATCTCGTATTTTCCGTGCTCCTCTTCCTCTTCTATCCCATTCTTTTCTTTTCATTTTTTTTTCTATTTCCTCTATCATGACTATTTTTTCGCTTTTCTCTTTATTATCTTTTTTTCATTTATCAACCTCCTCCTCCTCCTCCTCCTCCTCCTCCTCCTCCTCCTCCTCCTCAGCGTCCTCATCACCTCGCCCTATAAGCAAATTAATTAAACATTCGTGTTGAAGATAATATTTAATTTTCCTTATATTTGAGTTGGAAAGTCTCTTGGGGTCATTTTTGAAGTGGATAGAGCGGAAGACAGAATTTTGTTGTATATTTTTTTGTTATATTTGTTGCTTTATTCTTTTTAATTTTGTGGATTCCCTCAAAAATCTCATGGAAAGAAATTATTTTGTTTTTTTATAAGTACGAAGTTGTAGTGAGTGAGTGAGTGTGTGTGTGTGTGTGTGTGTGTGTGTGTGTGTGTGTGTGTGTGTGTGTGTGTGTGTGTGTGTGTGAATGTATGTGTGAGGGAGAGGGGGTAGGATTTAAGGCGCCATGTCAGCAGGTGGTAAGTCTGTCCTCCTCTCCCTCCATCAATCCATCTCAATAAACTCAGCAATCCATCATATCGTGTCCTGCACCTCATCCATCATCCACCACCACCACCACCACCACCACCACCACCACCACCACCACCACCACCACAACCATCAACACCAACACCTACCCAGTCACATACATCTATAGTTGCTTACACACACACACACACACACACACACACACACACACACACACACACACACACACACACACACACACACACACACACACACACACACACCTTACGCCTTTCCCTTTCGTACATTATCCGATTACGTTCACACATGCAGTTCTTTCTAATTACTATGATACGTACACTCCTTTTAATTTAACCTCCACTTTATATACCTATGCTATTTGTGCACACGCGACCTATCATTGTCTGTGTACATTTTAGACTGTCTCACACGCACTTGCACATTGTAACCTTGTCTCTTACACACACACACACACACACACACACACACACACACACACACACAAAAAGCATTCAAGTCCTTACACATTTGGGAGGCCTGTATAGCAGAGAGAGAGAGAGAGAGAGAGAGAGAGCTCCGAACTGAGTAATGTTATTTTTCCATTTCTCCTTCCAAGATTCCGTGTGAAATGGGAGTGGCACAAAATCTCTCTCTCTCTCTCTCTCTCTCTCTCTCTCTCTCTCTCTCTCTCTCTCTCTCTCTCTCTCTCTCTCTCTCTGCGCAATGCCTTTTACTATTTTATTTGTATTTTTTATCTATTTTTTTCTTTACTTTTCTTACCATCCCTCCCCCTTTCCTCCTCTTACTCATTTCTTCTTTTTCTCTTTTCTTCCCTTCACTCACCTCTTTTGATATTTTCCTTTTTCTCTCATCTTTTAATTCTCTCTCCATTTTTTTCCCTTCTGGATCTTCGTAATAATTCTTTTTCCTTTTTTTCATGCAACTCTTTTTGACCTTTTATTCCCTTCTCTCAAATACGTCAACTCCTTAAATTCCTTCATTTCCCCTTTTTTATCATTCAATTCCATTTTTCCCCCTTTTCCAACTCAATGTTTTCCTCTTTTTTTTTCTTTCTTACATACCATTCTTTTCCTTCTTTCCCTTTTCTCATCGGAATCTCCCCACCTGTTTCCCTTCATTTCCTTTCCCAATGGCCTTTAGCGAACTAACTAATGCTACCTCACCCCATTGCCCTTACCTGCTTCTTCTCTACCTACTTTCAACTTCTCCTCCTCCTCCTCCTCCTTCGTCTACTCCATTTCGTTCTCTTCCACCACCACCTTCTCTTCTTCTTTCCCAGCAGCCAGGTATTAATCTCCCACAAGACATAAGCGAGACTGATCTTACCAGGACTTATCGAATTAACTTGCGCACTGGCGTGGTTCCCTCTCCAATATGCATCGCCTGTGTTCCCTTGATCAAGTGTTAGGTAAGCCAGATACAGGTGAATGAGAATGAATTGCTGCTCTTAAGGTAGTAGGTTGGCCTTTTAAGAGAGAGAGAGAGAGAGAGAGAGAGAGAGAGAGAGAGAGAGAGAGAGAGAGAGAGAGTGTGTGTGTGTGTGTGTGTGTGTTCATCTTCCTGTCGCTTTATTTTTATTTCATTCACTCGTTAAGTCTTTCTCTCACAATCGTTCGTCCATGTGTCCATTCATTCTTCCCTTCATTAAGTTTTAGTAAAAAGTTTTCAGTTGTTCTATTTTTTTTAATACTATGCATACATATTAAATCCTAAAAAAAAAATACATTCGTGTTTTTTTTCTTTTTTATCAGGTCTCGCTTTGTAGCTCTTGTTAGTCTCTTCGTCACCTTGCACGAATATTTGTTTTCCGTCATGTTACTTTTCCTTACATTATTCCATTTCGCTGCTCTTTATATTTCTCCTGTTTTTTCTACTCCTGCTTCACTGGTTTTCGCCACACGACAATTTTTCTTTTTGTTTCCGGTCCCGTCACGTTACGCTGTAGTGTTTTCCCCTTTCATCACGGTATGCTCTTCCTTTTCTTTCCCCTTTCATCACTTTTCTCACTTTGCTTATCCTTCCTCATCAACTACCAACTATTCTGCTTTTATCCCTGTAACGTTACGCAATTTTTGTTTTGTTTGCGCGGGTTGGTGACGTCAATATTACAGGCATCACACTCTCACTCGACCGCAACGATTCTAAGAAAATTCCCCTTCACGTCAACAAGACCATAATACCGTGTCTCCTTTGGTGTATGTCCGAGAGAGGTGACAAGACAGCAGTCCAAGAGAAGGGAGTCACGTCCTATTTCTGTAAGCTTCAGTTTTTGTTTTCCCTTTTCTCTCTCTCTCTCTCTCTCTCTCTCTCTCTCTCTCTCTCTCTCTCTCGTACTTTCTCGCGAGGCTTCATCATTTTCTTTTCTCTAGCGGGTTTCTTTCACGAACTCCCTCCTCCTCCTCCTCCTCCCTTACCTCTACTTGTACCGTCTTTATGTCCTCACCTCTCTTTTTCCCTCCTCCTCCTCCTCCTCCTCCTCCTCCTCCTCCTCCTCCTCCTCCTTCTACCCTCCCCTCTCACCTTTTCTCATTTTTTCCTCTCCATTCTTCCCTTCTGCCTAACTCCTTACAGTGTTCTCCTTACCTCGACCTCTTCTTCTCCTCTCTCCGCTTCTCCATTCTACACTCCCCCTCTCTCTCTCTCTCTCTCTCTCTCTCTCTCTCTCTCTCTCTCTCTCTCTCTCTCTCTCTCTCTCTCTCTCTCTCTCTCTCTCTCTCTCTCTCTCTCTCTCTCTCTCTCTCTCTCTCTCTCTCTCTCTCTCTCTCTCTCTCTCTCTGATGACGCATCTCTCCCCCATTACGAGGCTCCCATCAAAACAATAGAGAAACTTATCTAGCTCAGTAAGAGTGCCTACTATACACACGCACTACACGCTACCTCCTCCTCTTCTTCTCCTCCTCTTCCTCCTCCTCCTCTTCCTTCTCTTCCTCCTCCTCCTCTTCGTCCTTCTCTTATTTTGCTACTTTTTCTTCTCCTTTGTTTTCATCGTATTTTTTTTTTTTTTTTGTTCCAGTCTTTTGCTTGTATTCCTTGTTTTTGTCCCTTTAATATTTTGTTTGTATTCGTTTTGCTGTCTGTTTTTTTGTTTTGTTTTTTTTTTTTTTTTTTTTGGTTTACTTTCTTTCTTCCATTTTTCGTTACTTGTTCTTTTTCATCTTTCTTCCTCTTTTACTGCTTTCTGTTTTCTTTATTTTCTTCTTTTTCGCCTTTTTCTTCTTTTTCTTTTTTTTTTTTTTCTTTTCTTCTTCTTCTTCTTCTTCTTCTTCTTCTTCTTCTTCTTCTTCTTCTTCTTCTTCTTCTTCTTCTTCGTCTTTTCTTGTTCTTGTTCTTTTCTTGTTCTTGTTCTTGTTCTTGCTCTTTTTCTTTTTCTTTTCCTTTTTCTTTTTCTTCATTTTCTTTCTCTTTCTTCTTCTTCTTCTTCTTCTTCTTCTTCTTCTTCTTCTTATTTACTCTTGTTTAAATTGTATTACGGTGCAGTTTATCACAGCCTCCACTGCGGCCAAGGGATCTTATGTTTTTTTTTTTTACTGGCATTCTTTTATTTTTCTTATCCTCTTTCCTTCGCATCATCAAAGTTCCGTGACGGACAACAGGTCTGCTGCGGTTTATAGTACTGTACATACAAATTTGTAATAAGTTAATTACTGTTTGTTATCCCTTTTTATACTGGGTTGTTTTCTCTCTCTATATTTTCCTCCTTTACATAATACTATAACTTCTTGGACTACTACTACTACTACTACTACTACTACTACTCCTGTTGCTAGTAATAGTTGTCCTCTTCCTCGTCTTCCTCCCCCTTCTCGTTCATTCCCTCAGGGTTTCACTTTGACCTCAGCAGTAATCAGGTGGGCGTGCTGGGCTGAGCCTCCCACAAGCTGGTTCCCTCATTCCCTCGCGCCCTTCCCTCATCCTCATCATCTCCCCTCGCCACCTTGTGTACCTTGCCTCGTCCGCCATGCCTCGCCTGCCTCGCCTTGCCTCGCCTTGCCTCGCCTTGCCTCGCCGTCACTCACACTGTCAGACTAAGCACACATCTTCCCCCTGCATGTCTTTCTTCACCCTCGCCCTAGCCACCAGCTTATCATATCCTGCATCGCCTTATGTCATTTAACCGAACGTAACTTTACATTGGCTATTTTATCTTATTTCAACTTTAGCTTATTTCTGGATTTGCCTTGCCTTTCCTTGCCTTGCCTTTTCTTAGTTTACCTTTCCTTCCGTTACATTATCATATCTTACCTTACCATACCTTCCTTTACTTTATATTTCCTTTCCCTGAGCTTTTTTCTTCTTTTCATTAGTGTTTTGTTACCTACATATATTTCTCTTACTTTCCCTTTGATATCTTTTCCTCACCTGATTTCACCTAGACTTACCTTATCTTACCTTACCTTAATTTACCTTACCTTAGCGTACCTCATCTTACATTATCTTACCTTACCTTACCTTACCTCACCTCACCTCAACTCAACTGACTATACCTAACCTAACCTAACAGAACCTAACCTAACCTTATCTTACTTTACCTCCCCTCATTTACAGTTTCACCTGCATTACTCTTAACACATACCTTCCCATTGCCTAACCTCACCTCGCTCCGCCTTGCCTCGCCTCCTTGCCTCTCCACGCTCAGTCACCTACATGCACCTTGCCTCTATCTCCACCTGCTTGTCTGCCAATATCTCTCACCTTACCTCCCAGAATAGCCTTGTTTAACCTTACGAGCACACCCAATTCTTGCCTTGTTTCCTCTTCATATCTTTACTATATCTGTGTTCCATCTCTTTACTTAATTTGATAGACGTACCCTGGTTTGCCTATTTGATTCTTCTCTATTTCATCTCTGATTTTTTTCTGTTTTCATAGTTTTTGCTTTGTTTTTTTTTTTTTAATTGTGTTTTTTCGTTAACTTCAACTGTACTGATATACGATTTTTCCTTCTTTTTTTCATTCTCCTGTTTTTTCTCACTTTTATTTGTTAGTTTGTCTATGTTTCTTTTTCTTCAGTGCAATAATATAAAACTGACGAACCAAATTTGCTCCTTTTTTCCCATTTTTTCTTTTGTAATTATTGTATATCTTCTCTCCATTTTTCTTACTTCTCGGATTTTTCTTTACCAAATATGTTTTTTCCATCTTTTCTTCCACTATTCTATCTTTTCTTTGTTACTTTTTGTCTTTCCCTATGTTGTCACCTTCATTTCTTTTATATATATTTTCTCTCTTTTACGGTCTTTAGTGGGCCCTCTTTCCCTGTCTCATTTCATCCGGCCTCCTCCTCTTCCTCTTTCCTCTTAACTTGACCTAACTCATTTGTCTTCGTCTATCTCCCCTTCCTTCTCTCCTTTTCTCTCTTTTTCTCTGCATCCTTTCCTCCTTTTTTTTCTCTTTACTATTTTTCTCTTGTCATTTTTCTTGTTACCTCGTTACTATAATTCTTTTCCTTTCTTTTTCTTTTCCCATATTTCTCTTCGTTTCCTCTTCTTTTCCACTATTCTTGAAATTTTGTCTTATCCAACTCTCTCTCTCTCTCTCTCTCTCTCTCTCTCTCTCTCTCTCTCTCTCTGTGCTCCCTTTCGCTCGTCCTTATCTCCTCTTCCGGCTTTTATCTTCACTTAACTTAATTTTTTACCTCCAAACTTAAAAATTACCTCCAGTGTCTCTTTTCTCTCTCTCTCTCTCTCTCTCTCTCTCTCTCTCTCCAGTACTCCCCTCCTCCGCTTTCCCTTTTTTTCAGCGATTCTTTATTTTTTTTCTCATTTTCCCCTTGTCTGGCTTCTGCTTTTCCCTCATGCTAATTTTTACCTGTCTCCCCTTCCCCTCTTTTGACTTCGTTTTTTTTTAATATATCTTAATTTTCACTCACTAGGATTTACTTTTTTTTCTTATATTGTTCTTTGTTGTAATTTTCCTTAGTTTCTCTTTTGCATAAGCATGATCTTTAATATTTTTATGTTTTATATGTGTTTTTTTCTTTTTCCCTTTTAGTTATAGCATAATTATCTTTTACTATTTCATGTCTTTGTTTCCAGTGCTTTAATCTTCTTTCCTTGTCTTGTTTTTTTTTTTTTCTCTCATATAACTTTCCATTAACTGTTTCTACTTTGTTTCTTTCTTTCCTCTGCTTCTTTCATCTTTTTATTTACAAATTTTTTTTTATCAAACTTTCTCTCTTTCGTTTTTTTCATTTTTCAGTACTGCCACTATTCTCTCTCTTATCATTTACTACGATTTAATCTGTATCCCCTCTACTATGTGTCTCTTCCTTTTATTTTTTTTTTTTCGTTTTGCTAACACATTTAATCAACTCTGTTTATTTCTTTATCTCTTCTCCTCCGTTTTATTCCAATATTCCACCATATCATCTTACTGTAACTGTTTCTACTTGCTTCCCTCTTCTTTTCCTGGATGCTCTTCAATTTTTGTCATCATATTTTTTTTTCTTTTCTACTCTTGTATTTTTTTTTATCCACATCCTCCTCTTTCATCATCTCTCTCTTGATTTTTTTTTTTTTATTAACCACTTCCAGCATTTCTCTGCCTATCATCTTTTCTCTTCCACCTTTTTTTTCCTTTGTCGTCTTGCTGCTGCTGCTGCTCCTCCTCCTTCTCCTTCTCCTTCTCCTTCTCCTTCTCCTTCTCCTCCTCCTCCTCCTCCTCCTCCTCCTCCTCCTCCTCCTCCTCCTCCTCCTCCTCCTCCTCCTCCTCCTCCTTTGTTCCTTCATCATTATCTTTGTTATCATCATGATCTTATCGTTCATGTTGTTGTTGTTTTGATAGTGGAAGAAGTTGTATTATTATATTAATTGTAATAATAATAATAATGATATAACAATAATGATAATGATAATAATGGTAATAATAACAATAATAGTAAAAACAACAGTAATAATAATAATAATAATAATAATAATAATAATAATAATAATAATAATAATAATGATAAGAAGAAGAAGAAAAAAAGAACAACAAAAACAAGAACAAGAACAAGAGAAATAGAAAAAAAAATATCAATTATCATTGTTGTCATTATTGTTGTTATCATTATTGTTATTATTATTATTATTATAGTTGTCATTATTAATGTTGTTATAATAATAATAGCAATAGTGATAATAATAATAATAATAATAATAATAATAATAATAATAATAATAATAATAATAATAATGATAATAATAATAATGATAATGATAACAATAATAATAATAATAATAATAATAATAATAATAATAATAATAATTAATTATTATTATTATATTATTATTATTATTATTATTTATTATTATTATTATTATTATTATTATTATTATTATTATTATTATTATTATTATTATTATTATTATTATTATTATTATTATTATCATCATCATCATTAACAGTAGTAGTAACAGTAATAGTAGTAGTTAGTAGTAGTAACAGTAGTAATAGTAGAAGTAGTAGTAGTAGTAGTAGTAGTAGTAGTAGTAGTAGTAGTAGTAGAAGTAATAGTAGTAGTAGCAGCAACAGTAGTACTAGTAGTTGTTATTGTTGTAGTAGCAGCAGTAGTAGTAGTAGTAGTAGTAGTAGTAGTAGTAGTAGTAGCAGTAGCAGCAGCAGCAGCAGCAGCAGCAGTAGTAGCAGTAGTAGTACTAGTAATAGTAGTAGTAGTAGTAGTACTAGTGGTAGTAGCAGTACTAGTAATAATAGTGGTGTTGGTGATAGTGGCAGTAGTAATAGTGGTGGTGCTAGTGGACCACCATCACACAACCATCACCACTTCTCTCTCTCTCTCTCTCTCTCTCCTCCTCATTCCTCACCTACGCAACTATCCCTCCCTCACAACGTCTCTCATAACACCAACTCTAATTGCAAGCATCACTACCACCAACACGACCACCACCACCACCACCACTACCACCACCGCCGCTTCTCCAGCCCGCCTTCCTGAACGTCCTTGCTATACCGGGCTAATTTTCAGAGATCCCAGGGAACGCGGCGGACCGATCTTGATGAAGGGTGTTCGATTCCCCTCGTGTTTGGCCGGGCTGAGAAGGGATCAGGCGAGGGAGTCCAGGGCTTAAATTACTCGCCGGTGCGGGAATAAGAGAGAGAGAGAGAGAGAGAGAGAGAGAGAGAGAGAGAGAGAGAGAGAGAGAGAGAGAGATGTGATGAGGGGAATTTAGGTTTGATGTTTCTTTGGGGGTTTGGGTTTGTTTCTCTCTCTCTCTCTCTCTCTCTCTCTCTCTCTCTCTCTCTCTCTCTCTCTCTCTCTCTCTATCTCTCTCCATTTTCCCTCCGTATTTTCCTCCATTTCTCCTTCCCTTCAATTCATTCCTCGTTCCTTTCCTTATTTTTTCCTTTCTATCTCACCTTACCTCTGTTCTTTCCTTCTCTCTTTTCTATTTTCTTCCCTTCTACTCTCTTACTATTCCTTCACCTTTTTAATCTTTCCCTGCCTTGACTTTTTCCCCTCTCTCCTTCTTTTCCCTCCTCCAACGTACAATTTTATATGCATCTTTTTGTTGTTACACTTTTATTATAATTTTTCTTTGTCATCATCATGTTGTTTTAGCACCTGTTTCATTCCATTCCCTCGTGTTTACATTAATTTGTCAACACTCTCTCTCTCTCTCTCTCTCTCTCTCTCTCTCTCTCTCTCTCTCTCTCTCTCTCTTTTATTTTTGCCTTTAAAGTTTGTTCCTCTTCGTTAGATTAATTTTTCTGTCTTATACTTGATTTCTTCTTTACCACCACCACCACCACCACCACCACTACCACCACCACTACTCTTTCACGATAACAAACCCTCTCTAACATATTACTTTTTTCCACCCCGTCTCCTCCTCCAACTTCCCTCCTTCACTGTCTACCCTTATCTTATCTCTTCTTACCCCTCTTCTTCCTCCTTCACTTCACCCTCCCAATCCTTCCATATATAGCCTCTGTCTTCCACCTTATCACTCCCGCTTATCGTCCTCCTTATCATTCTTATTACTACCTGTCTCCTTCTCTCCCTATTCCGGCCACCCATTCCAATCTCTGTTCTTAAAACTCACACACACACACACACACACGCATACTCATCCAGCCTCTTTCCTTCCTTCCCATTTTCCTTGATGTCTCCTTTTTGTCCACTGACCAGCAAATGCCCATGGTAATCTGCCTCATATTGTGTAAAGATTGGCCAGTCTTTCCTTGCTCCTCTTCCTCTTCCTCCTCCTCCTGCTCCTCCTCTTCTTCTTCTCCTCCCTTCGCCAGTTTCTGTTACTGTTTCTCCTCGTTTCGTTGTTTAGTGGTTTTGTTCTTTGATTTATCGTTGTATTTTCTTTCTTTTCTTTTTCTTGATTTTTCCACCATCTTTTTTTCTGTTTCCCTGTTTTTTTTTTTTTTGAGTTGTTCATTGTCTATTTCTTTCTTTTCGCCTGATATTTCTTTCACAGTTTTTTTTTTTTTTTTTTGCTTTTTTCATTGTCGTTGGTTTTTACTTGTATTCTCCCTCCTTCTCCACTCTTCCTTCTTCGTTCTCTTCTATTATTCTCTTCTATTATTATCAGCTTCTCTTCAACCTACTGTTCATCATCACTTTCTACTTGTTTTATTTCTCTTCCTCATTCTTCTTTTCCTTCCAGTCCACATCATATATTTTCTAGTTATCTTATTTCTCTTTTTCCTTCTCTTTTCATCCATATGAATTTTCCACTTTGTTCAAGTCTTCATTTCTCTCTCTCTCTCTCTCTCTCTCTCTCTCTCTCTCTCTCTCTCTCTCTCTCTCTCTCTCTTAATCTTAGTTCTGCAATTTCTTTCTCCTTTTCTTTCTCTTTTGATACCTTATTTTGTCTTTTTTTCCTCCTGCTCCTCCTCCTCTTCCTCTTCCATCTCCTCCTCTCTCTTTCCTCGTCTCCGTCACGATGAAACTACAGTGTCAATATGGCCGCGTAAACACATTTATTGGGCCTCCCCCTAACCCCGTCACTCTCTCTCTCTCTCTCTCTCTCTCTCTCTCTCTCTCTCTCTCTCTCTCTCTCTCTCTCTCTCTCTCTCTCTCTCTCTCTCTCTCTCTCTCTCTCTCTCTCTCTCTCTCTCTCTCTCTCTCTCTCTGTGTCTCTCTCTCTCTGTGTGTGTGTGTGTGTGTGTGTGTGTGTGTGTGTGTGTGTGTGTGTGTGTGTGTGTGTGTGTGAGTGTGTGCCAGGCCTCGCTCATTGCACACAGGCGGCAGTGGAGTTGATTTGCGGAGCGGCACCACAGTAGCTTTGTAATGTTCATTGAGTGGAAGCCTCTTTACTGCACGCAATTTGCTTCCACAAGAACTGTTTCCAAGTGGCGGTCTGGGAGGCAAAAGCAGCATCACTCATACAGACAGAAGACAGAAAGACAGACTGGTCCCATGAACTAACTTTTTTTCGTCAAACAAGTTTACACTTTTTCATCGAACGTAATATTTTTTTCCGGATGACATATCTACGTGTGCACTAATGCCTTTGGTAAATCAACGTTGCCAGTCATCCCCATACACTGAATGTAAGCCTTTGAATGCGTTGTCAGTAATTCACTAGACTGATAAACACAGTCGACAATAGAATCGGCAAGAATTAAAAGGAATAAACTTTCACAGTATTTAGTCATTGAATTGAGAAGTTACTGAAGAACTGAAAGAAAAAGTCTCAATTTTGTGATTAAGGATCCATGAATTTGTGTAAGAAGGGAAAGCTAATTATGGGCAACACAACTAATTAAACAAAAAAGTCTAATTATATGGCAGTCCCGGAACAGATCCAAGAGAGTTAGCAGCACAAAAAAGTGGCTAAAAAGGAGAAAAAAAAAGATGAGTCAAAATGGCATCTATTTTCTTACTTAGTGTATCAATACAGTGCCTTGTAACGAAAGACTTTTATTTGGTATTTGGAAGTCGTTATCCTGAGTAGATACCGTGCGGCCAGGATTCGAAGTAATCCGCCTGAGAACCCTTCGATTCCCAAAGCACGAGCATTGCCACTGTACCACGGTATTTATACCAAAAAGCAGTCCTTCCCTTAATACAAGATAAAGATACACAAAAATATAAGTTATTGACAGGAGGTGGAGGAAATTCGGATTCATTCAAAGGAGAAGGAAAAAATATTTCAGTGAATCAAAATGGAAAAACTTATTTTTTTAAAGATTGAAAGTATCAATGGAAACCTTGAATCAATGAAAACAGAGCTGCTAAAACTCTGAGGGACTGAAGGTGGCATGGAGAAGAAAGGAAGAGGATATCAGAGAGTCGAAACGGGGAAAAGCATCAGATTGGTGGGTTTGAAAGCATAGATGTAAGGCTCTACGGGTTATATATTCCACATAGACGCAGACGTGCCGATGCAAGGGAAGGGCAGATTTTAACACAGTGCGCGGGTTACAGGCTGCATCGAGAGAGGAAGAAAGGAAGGAAGGAAGGAAGGAAGGAAAGTGCACGAGATTCCCAGCAACAGATTGTCCTTTCGTGATGTCGGATTTCGCAAAACACAGGCGTCGTTTAGACCTTTTTTCCCGAGTCGTGTAGAGGCTTTACGTGCTAAGAGGGTATTACTAGAATGGTATTGCTGCCTCGTTGTGTTCTTTTATCCAAGTTAAGACATGGTTTTGCGTTCTGTTCTGAGTGGGAAGCGGGGCCGTCGTGTCTCTAGGCGTGGCTGCTGGTGTGTCGTAAGCGCGGGTGTGGAGGTCGTCACGGAAGGAATGGAAGGTTGAGGGTTGCTGGAAAAGAGGGGAAGGTGAAAGTGAGGCAGATTGGAGGGATAAAGGACGGAGAGAGAAGAAAGGGGGAAGAGAAAAGGGAAAAGAAAAAGTAGGTTGGAAGAGTGATGGATCATGAACTGAGTGGAAGGGAAATAGTAGATAAAGGAGGAAATGGGAATGTATGTAAATGATGACATACAGAATGGATGGAAATTGTAAAGGAAAAGGTAATGTGTGAAGAAGGTAGGTGGATGAAAAGACATAATGGAATGAATTGAAATAGAAAAAGAGCAAAAAAAATCAAGATGTCTTGATTGGAAAGAAACTGAAACGAATAAAAAAATGTAAAAGAAGATGAAACAAAATATATTGCATATATTAGAAGGCAGGAACAAGTGCAAGACAAAAGAAGTGTTTACGTAGATATGATGAATGAAGAAGAGAAATAAGATAAATGATAGACTGGAATGACTAGAAAATTAGGAGAAAATAAGGAAAATAAAGGGGAAACCGATAACAACTAAATAGATACATAGATTTGAATAATAAGAGACTAGTGAAAAGAAAGGGACATCTACAAAGATAAGTCGTTGGAAAAGTGAGCGCAAACAGAATAAACTTTGGTACAGGCTTGTGTTGGAGGATGGAGAGAGGGAGAGACGGAATGTCCACACGGCGCCTCCCATTAAGCAAACAGCGTCGTTAGTGAGGTGGTCGTTGGGCCGGACATTAGACAACACACTGCTGATACCTCTAAGACAGAACGACCACCCTGATACGGCTAAGTACGACCTACCCCTGCCTGACTTCATCTGAAGGGCGCCACCTTGCGAATGTGTGTGTGTGTGTGTGTGTGTGTGTGTGTGTGTGTGTGTGTGTGTGTGTGTGTGCGCGCGCGCGCGTGCGTGCGTTCGTGCGTGCGTGCGTGCGTGCGTGCGTGCGTGCGTGTGTGTGTGTGTGTGTGTGTGTGTGTGTGTGTGTGTGTGTGTGTGTGTAATAATGATAATGATAATGATGTACGGTTTATTGATGTAGCAGTTGTTACGCTGAAAATGTGCAGTTAGTTAGGGAGTGTGGAACATAACACCAAGACTAAGATTAATGTAGAGAATGGCTAACTGTTAGTGCCGGTATCGGTCCATATGCGGTCCCTTTATGGGCGTTACCATGTTATGATGTCGACTGACAGACACCGGGCAAGGGGCATCAGACGGCGGGATGTGGCGTCGGCGTAGGTAGCACAGCAGCTCCTTCCCAAGCTTCTCCAGGGCCACTCGGTGCCTGACGAGCACACAGGGTAGACACAGGATGGCTAGGATTTCCTCATAGATCGTGTGTATAGACAAGGCCAAGGATGACTCAGCATGTTGTGTTCTGCTCAATTCTACAACTGGTGCTGCTGAGTGAGGGTCAGGCAAGAAGACTGTGCATGCTATAATTAGTAGTGTTTATTTCTCTTCCTCCCATTGTTGTTCTGTTTCTTGCAAGATGAGAGGGAAAGTACAGCGAATCATACACGAGTTTAAGGAGGATGAAAGTGAGAAATGTCCTACTCTACGTTCTTGTATGTTGCTTTATCACGTTCCTTTGTCTTTACCATGTTAGTTTATCACTAACAACCTAGAATAGACTAACAAATGTGGTGCTATCATGATCTTATGTTCATTTGTATTATTTTCCTTATGGTCTCTTTCTTTTCCATTCTCTTTCGTTTCTGTAACCTCCTTTCCTTTCATTCTTCTTATCTTCTCTTCGCTTTTATCCTTTCAATTCATCCATATTTATAGCCTCGTAATGGGTAACAAATCTGATGTTATATTTATAAGTCCATTCATGTTCATTAGCGTCACCTAATGGCATGGTCCGCTCATCTTTCTCAGTGAATATACCATACTATATTAGAGAGTATAGCTCATCACAAACTACCTCAATAAGAACAAACAAGTATGACGCCACTGTTTGTCCTTCATCTTTACTGATGTTCCCTTCCTCCTTTTGTCTTTATAGGTTCCTTCCTTTCTGCTATCTCCTTTCCTCTCACTCTCGTCGTCTCCTAGCTCTCTGTTACTCCTCCTTCCATGTCGGGAGGATTTACAGCCTCTCTTGCCAGGAGTAAAGGTTATGGTTGGTCGTGACAGGCATTTATCAGTATCGCGAGGAACGGGTTAGAATGCCGGGCAAGTGAACTTAATGGAAGCCTGAAAAGCGTTAGGGATGGCTGTGCTGGGCTGGAGACTTGAGAAGGGGAAGAGTAAGATAGAAGACCACATTCTGAAACGCTTTACAAGCACACTTTTCTCAAAAGCCGCATAGATGACTAGAACGATTCCTTAGACTGATGCTCCTGTTGATATCAAAGAAGTGTTGTTTACGTGTAAGTAGAAGGATAAAAAAACATCTTTAAGAACCCGTGCATCTTCAACTAAATAGAGAGTTTTGAAAGTAGTAGTCAGGGTGCAGTGCTAAAGTCTTTCAGATTATGGTACAGGAAAAAGAGAGGCGAGAGATGTCGGGTACTAAAAGAGGAATGTTAAGAGTGTTGTGTTTTAGTAGGGTAAAGGTACTGGTGTGTGTGTGTGTGTGTGTGTGTGTGTGTGTGTGTGTGTGTGTGTGTGTGTGTGTGTGTGTGTGTGTGTGTGTGTGTGTTGCGTGGCAGGACAAGGTATGGTGCAGTTGTGTATTTAAGGGTGAGATAAAAGTTTTGAGAGAGAGAGAGAGAGAGAGAGAGAGAGAGAGAATCATCGTGTTAATTTGTAGAGGAGAAGGGGCAAGGGAGGAAAATCCGTTCACTTGTTGCTATGGTAACTAACAGTAAGTCTCTCTCTCTCTCTCTCTCTCTCTCTCTCTCTCTCTCTCTCTCTCTCTCTCTCTCTCTCTCTCTCTCTCTCTCTCTCTCTCTCTCTCTCTCTCTCTCTCTCTCTCTCTCTCTCTCTCTCTCTCTCTCTCTCTCTCTCTCTCTCTCTCTCTCACACACACACACACACACACACACACACACACACGCACCGCGCACTGATCGGTACAGACTTAGCGCGGTGCCCACTATTGTGCGAGCCTTAAATAAATAAGTGAATTCTAGGTTAAGTTTATCCATAGTTAGGTTAAGCATTTTTAGTTCATTGTGGTAATGTCCCCCCCTGTACATTTTCAGTGTAATTTTTTACATTGCCTAACTAATAAACCGTTTATTATTATTATTATTATTATTATTACACACACACACACACACACACACACACACACACACACACACACACACACACACACACACACAAAGTCGCCATATTTTCTATTGAGGTCATTATATTATTCATGTATTTGTGTATGTATTTTATTTACCCTTGTTTAGACAGCTATTGAATTTCAAAGCACATACATATTTTTTTTTTTCAAGTTGATGTAAAAATAGTAAGCTGATATGTCTCCGTTAAGGGAGGAAAATTTGCAGGAGTCTTTTGGTTTCACTGAGGGTAAAGTCTGCATTATTTGCTTCTCATACTCAAGAAAATCTTGTCTTCCACTTTTTTGATATTGAGAAGGAAAGAACTTGCCATCCCTGCTCAGCTTAATCTCCTTGTAAGGAGGTTTTCACTTAGAAACCTTTCAAGCACATGATTTGAGAAAAGGCCCTCATTGTCTTACACCAGTCATTTTTCTTATTTTTTGTCTTTTGTAAGTGTGAAATCGAGAAGCAAAAAATCAATTTTTCTTGCATTTATAAACTTTTGAAATCTAGCTTGAACAAACTCCAGCTTTCTCTCAAACATTTTCAAATCGAGGCAGAAAAGCAAATTAAGTTTTGAGACTGATAAAAAAATAAATAAAAAATCATTTGAAATAAAAAAGTAAAGAATTATAAGCCCTTTTAGATCAAGCTTAGTCATAAGTTTTAAAAAACGAGAAAAATGGACTTTGAAACCTTTAAGAACCAGAGGCAATTAAGTCAAATCAGGACTAGAAATATTCAAATTTGAAATTTTTCAGATTAGGAGAAGTATTAGAATGAAAACATTAGAAAACGACAGACATGAAAAGAAGAGTGAGGTATTACAGACTCAGGAATTTAACTCACGAGTTTTGGAATTAAAACAAAAAATGAGAAGATGAAGTAACAGAATAAAAAAACTTATGGATCTTAGTACCTAGAAAAACAATCCATCCTTTGATCACACTTACGAGCTTTTGAGAATGGGAGTCCGGCTAGAAGAAGCCAATTTATTTCCATATGCCGTCGGGGAGGAAGCGGTGTCCTCCCGGCCTTTGTGGGAGAATGAATCAAGAATATCACCCCGTTTGTCTTGCCTGCAATAAAACTCACGCAGACTTCTCTTCCTTGGCTTACTTTTGCCACGAGCGTCTGCACACAACACTGCCACGACGGTTTTTGATATGCAGTAGATCTGGTAACCTCCCTGCTCCCTCCCCACAAAAATAAATAAATAGATGTTTCTGAAAATAAAATAAAATCAGGTAAAAAAAATAACGATACTAAATAGAGATAAAAAACATAATTATCTTATTCTTCCTTTTGTTTCCACCGGATGATTTTATTTTGCTTCCTGCCGGTGAGACCAACCTTCTTTTACATACTTTTCCTCCCTTTCCTTCTTGTCTCCGTACTTTCCATTTTTCCCTGTCCAAAAATTGTCTTTTAACGTTGTTTAATTTTATCATCAACCCCTGTACATTTTTTTTCTCTCCCTGTCTCTTGTCCTCTTTGATTTTCCTCAGTGTTTCTATCTCCCTGTGTTCTTCCTCATCTTTTTGGCTTCAAGTGTTTTCTTTTTTTTTCCCTCTCGATCCCGTTATGATTTTCCCTTATCCTTATTCCTACTGTTTTCCTTTCCATTCCCTCATTCTTACCTACTATTTTTTTCTTTTCGTTTTTATTCTTGGCTTAACATATTTTTTTTCTCTTCTTTTCCTCCATCCATAAGTTCCTCTTCTCCTACCACTTCTTTGTTTTTCTCCTTCATTAATGCTCTTCCTCCTGTACTTTTCTCTCGTTTTTCCAAATGTATGTTTTCCTTTACCTTTTTTCATAACGTGCCTGGTTTTTAATGTCATTTGTTTCTGGAAGGACTCATTTTATTTACAAACCTTCTCGTCTACCATTTTTATCATCCAATTATTTTTTTTTATTCTCTCTCTCTTTACCTCCAATTTTCCTAATGCTCCTCTTTCCTCCGATTAATTTCCCTGTATCACCAAGTTTTCCTCTGGTTTTATCAAATGACCTCTTAATATTTTCTGTCAATGCTATTTTTGCTTTTCTTCAATTTTTCTCCTTACGTCCCTTCTAACTTCGTATGTTCTCCAATGATACTCCTGTTTTTCCTTCTACCTCTCTTTCCTTTCTCATTATCTTCCCTAATATCTTTTTTCGCCTCTCTTATGTCCTATGAAGATCTTTTGCCCTTTCCCTCTTATTTTTTATCCTCTTCCTCCAAGCTTTTTTTTTTTTTCCTCTATATCACAACTCAGCTTTCCCTCTCTTTCCCTCCTCATCGTCTTTCCTCTTTTACTCTCCGGCTTTCCTCGTCTTTACTTCTTTATAACGTTCTTCATTTCTTTTGGTCTCTATGTAGCTCTCTCTCTCTCTCTCTCTCTCTCTCTCGTCCTCCACGTAGTTTCATCGATGACTTACTAATCTATCGCTTCAGTAGCTCTTAATTGCATCCATATATTCCATTGTAAACTGCAGGAACAAGGCGCCTTTTTTTGTCCATTCTTTTACGTATTGCTAATGGCTTTGTGTTTTTCCATTGTATGATCCCTAAACTACACTCCTGAGGGGAAAATGATGTACGTATAATGATAATAAGTGACGGGAAAACTAAAGGGTAGATCCCGTGTAAAATGTACTTGGTAGGAGGAGGAGGAGGAGGAGGAGGAGGAGGAGGAGGAGGAGGAGGAGGAGGAGGTGGTGGAGGTGGTGGTGGTGAAAAATGGATGATAGTGGAAGACGAGAGGAGAGGAGGGAGAAGGGCAGGGAAGATAGAAACTGGAGAGAGATTAGGGGAGGAAAGAGAAAAATGTGAGGTAGGAGAAGTTGAAATCGAGGAGGAGGAGAGGGAGGAGGAGGGGAAGAAAAAGGAGATTATGAAAAGGAGTGAAAATGAAAGAGAAAAGGATAAGAAGGAACAGAAGGTAATGAAATAAGAAAATGAGGAAGATAAAGAAAATCAGGAGGAAGAGAAGGAGAAGGAGAAGGAAGAGAAGCATAAAAAAAACAGTTAAAAATATTAAACAAAAGAAGGATAATAAAAAAAGCAAAAGACAGGTAACAGTGGAAAAGCAGCCGAAAATATTTTAAGCAGAAATAAAAAGAAATAAAAAGAAGAAGTAGAAACTGAAGAAGATGAAGTAGATAAGGAGGAAGAGGAGGAGGAGGAGGAGGAGGAGGTGGAAGGTGGAAAAGAAAAGAAGAGGAGTGGGTGGTACTGAAGAAGATGAAGAAGTAGAGAAGGAGGAAGAGGAGGAGGAGGAGGTGGAGGGTAAAAAAAAAGAAAAAGAAGAGTAGTGGGTGGTGAATGATCGGCGCCATGGAAGTTTAGATTGAATATTCAACAGTTTCTCTGTGGGTGATGTTTTGTCGACTCCGTGTGTATGTGTCTGTGTGTGTGTGTGTGTGTGTGTGTGTGTGTGTGTGTGTGTGTGTGTGTGTGTGTGTGTGTGTGTGTGTGTGTGTGTGTGTGTGTGTGATAGGTTGACAGAAGGATTGATTAGTACGGAAATGAATCAACGGTAGCTTGCAGGCTCTCTCTCTCTCTCTCTCTCTCTCTCTCTCTCTCGATACTTTCTTTTCTCCCTTTCCTCATTCATTCCTTTCCACTTGTTTTCCTGGACATCCTCCCTTTCTTCCTCATTTCCTCCCTCCCTCCTACGTACCTATCTATCTGTCGACCTACCTACTTTCCCCTTCCTCCTCCTCCTCCTCCTCCTCCTCCTCCTCCTTCTCCTCGTCCTCCTCCTCCTCGTCCTCCTCCTCCTCCTCCTCCTCCTCCTCCTCCTCCTCCTCCTCCTCCTCCTCCCTCCTCCTCCTCCTCCTTCTCTCCGTAGTGGCGACCCGACTCATCTGGTTCATAAATTCACTTTCTGGCAGTCGAAGATAATTCTGGGCCGCGGTGGAGGGAACTAATTTGGCTCCCGTTATGAGGAAACAAGTCTCCCAATCCTGCACTAGATACCTGAAGGGACCGTAACTTGGCCTACCTGAGCCGCCATTATCCTACCGCTGACCTTGCCTTGGTGGTGGTGGTGGTGGTGGTGGTGGTGGTGGTGGTGGTGTGTCTATCTGCGTTGTTCTTTTTGGAGTTGTTCTTGTTGGGAGTCTTTTTTTTTTATTTATAGTGGTACTATTATTAGGGGCCATATCACCACCCAAGCGCATCTTTGGTATAACAAACAACTTTAAATCACTCGACAAATGGCATAGCTTCATAGTGGTATGTAGTGGGATTCTAACCTACGTGTGGACGTCTGTGCGATCCCATGCTCATCACCACCTTATCCACTACGCCACCGCCTCCCTGGTGGTGGTTGTGTTGGTGGTTGTGTGGTGGTGGTGGTTGGTTGTCTTCTTGGTGGTTGATGAAGTTTAAGTGTTTCTTTTGACACACACACACACACACACACACACACACACACACACACACACACACACACACACACACACACACACACACACACACACACACACACACACACACACACACACACACACACACACACACACACACACACACACACACACGCGGCCCGGTAGCTCAGTGGTTAGAGCGCTGGCTTCACAAGCCAGAGGACCGGGGTTCGATTCCCCGGCCGGGTGGAGATATTTGGGTGTGTCTCCTTTCACGTGTAGCCCCTGTTCACCTAGCAGTGCGTAGGTACGGGATGTAAATCGAGGAGTTGTGACCTTGTTGTCCCGGTGTGTGGTGTGTGCCTGGTCTCAGGCCTATCCGAAGATCGGAAACAATGAGCTCCGAGCTCGTTCCGTAGGGTACCGTCTGGCTGTCTCGTCAGGGACTGCAGCAGATCAAACAGTGAATTACACACACACACACACACACACACACACACACACACACACACACGTGACGGGAGACACACAGACAAATTATCCGGCTTTCAAATCGTCATTCTACTGTCGAATATAGTTACCTTCCTCTATAATGGCAGCGAAGCAGTGGCGTGACAGCCCAGTAGAGGCTTAGGAGTGAAATTCTAGCAGGAGAAAGTGTGAAATGTCACTGAATTCCATGTCCTGTCCTGAAGTTCCATAGCGTTGGGATCTCCTGGTGTCACCGCTTGAGGAGTCCGCCTCCTGCCTGAGTGATTCCTTGATTTCCCCTGTGTGGTACCGAGAAGCGCGCCACTAACTGAGATGCTGCACTGAAGGCACGTAACTTATCTTCCCTCCCTCTCGTTGCCGTGAGTTGAGGAGTGAATAGGTGGGTAGGAAAAGTTATGGGTTAAGGTTTAGATACTTTCATTTGAATTGCTTTGTGTGTGTAGATAGTGAATTGTGTGTTGTGTTATGCCCAAAGTTGGAGTAATACACGTGATCTCTCTCTCTCTCTCTCTCTCTCTCTCTCTCTCTCTCTCTCTCTCTCTCTCTCTCTCTCTCTCTCTCTCTCTCTCTCTCTCTCTCTCTCTCTCTCTCTCTCTCTCTCTCTCTCACACACACACACACACACACACACACACACACACACACACACATATTGTTTATACTGTAATTTTACATGACCTGTTCTTTCATGTTGGAGGGACATAGCTCTGTGTGTGTGTGTGTGTGTGTGTGTGTGTGTGTGTGTGTGTGTGTGTGTGTGTGTGTGTGTGCGTGTGTATGCGTGTGTGCGTGCGTGTGTTAGGCAGTGACCTGTTATCACGTAAAAATGTTCACCTCACTTGCGTCATTGCATACATCAAGGATAAATCAGATGTAATAAAGTGTGAGAGAGAGAAAATAGAATGAATAAAAAAAATGTATAAATAAACATACATACTTACATTGCATTTGCTTGAATGAATAGACTCAAATATTTGCCTTTAATTTTTGGTATATTTATCTTTCCTTTATGCAGCCTCGTGTCGGTTTGGTCTTGAAAAATGAGCTTTATTTTCCATAACCACTCGTGAAAAGGAGAGAATATTGATATTTTTGTCTGTTCTCCTCCATTGTGATATCACGAAGGTCAAGGTTAATGAAGCGCTCCTATTGGTTCGTTCATTGCATTCCTACTGCTCGCCTCCTCTCCACTCACCTGAAGAGGGAGAGGGAGAGGGTTGGTGAAGAGGAGGGAGATTGAGAGTGTGACAAGTGTAAATGTATAGGTGTGTAGGTGTTACTTGACCAAATGCTCTCTCTCTCTCTCTCTCTCTCTCTCTCTCTCTCTCTCTCTCTCTCTCTCTCTCTCTCTCTCTCTCTCTCTCTCTCTCTCTCTCTCTCTCTCTCTCTCTCTCTCTCTCTCTCTCTATCTCTATAATATGCATTTCCGTATCTGTGTGTGTGCCTTTAAATATCTGTGTGTGTGTGTGTGTGTGTGTGTGTGTGTGTGTGTGTGTGTGTGTGTGTGTGTGTGTGTGTGTGTGTGTGTGTGTGTGTGTGTGTGTGTGTGTGTGTGTGTGTGTGTGTGTGTGTGTGTGTGTGTGTGTGTGTGTGTGTGTGTGTGTGTGTGTGTGTGTGTGTGTGTGTTCTCCATTTTTTTTTCTTTATCAAATATTTACATGTATATCGTTCTAACTTTTCTCTTTCAGTATTATTTCCCTTGTCTATCCATGTTGTGTAATGTTTTTGCATTTTCTTTATTTTCTATTTCATTTCACTTACTTTATTTCTCTTTCATGGTTACCACACTCCTCACCATCCAATTCTATCTATCCATTCCTTTACTCAATTCATACATATCATCATTTCTACAGTCTTTCACCCTACAGTACCATGTGGTGTTTTCCTATCTATTCTGCTCTCTATTTGGTGACTTTATACACTTCAGAAACTTATATGGGAATTAAACTAGTGAAGGCTCTGGCCAATATTCTTCTGTCCTCCATAGACCCTTTCTACTGTAAGTAAAATCATCTAATCATGTCCAAACTCAAGTTAAAAAAAGCGTCTCAGTAGTTCTATTGATTTTTTTTTTTAACTCATAATTAACATATTCCTTATCTCTTCCCAGCGTTTCTGAACTACGCTAGTCACACCCTTGTATCAGTTGTTCTTTTCAAGGATTTTCACTCTCGTCATCTTTTCATCATTATCATCTAACAGAATTCGCACACTTGTCTCGTTTGTTTATTTCGTATGTTTCAAATTTACGACACTCGATAATATACCCATGCTTTACCTCTCAGAATTACGACAATTTTTACAGTTTCCCAGTTACTTCCTCACAAATTTCCAACATTCCATACTTTTCTTGTTTCTTGTCTTTCAAAATTATGACAATCCTTATCTTTTCTCCTCACCTTTTCTTCTTTCTAGTTTCAAAATTCTTACATTCCCAGTTTTTCCTCAAATCTTTCCCCTAGGAATTACTACACACATTTCCTCCTTGAATTCTTACTTTCAGCATTCTCACACACACATTATCTTTTCCTAATTCTTCCTCTATATATTGTCGTCTCAATAAACACGTTCAATAAAAACTGAAGGGCGTCGTGGCATCCGGCTCTCTCTTACAGCCCCTTCACAATGTAGTTTATATCTCCTTTGTGGTGCACCATCCTTTCTTTGTTTCATACCTTCCCTTCTATTTGTCTCCTCCATCCTCCTATTTGTACCTCCTTAGTGTGTCGTTGTCTTTGTCTTTCTCATTCTTTTGCTCCTTCCCCACCTCCTTATCTTCCTCTTACTCTTCTTCCCTCTACTCTTCATTCTCATACTCTTCTTCCTCCTGGACCTTTTCTCGGAATCAATGTACTCACTTTCCTAGTCCTCTTTCTCTTCCTTTAACCAGTACTATTTTTCCTCCTCTTCTTTTTTCATCATCGTCAATCTTTTCTTGCTTTTCATCATTATTCAACTCATCTCTCCCACTTTCTCTCTCTCTCTCTCTCTCTCTCTCTCTCTCTCTCTCTCTCTCTCTCTCTCTCTCTCTCTCTCTCTCTCTCTCTGTCGTGTGCTACTCTCCATTCTACAATATTTACAAGACTTAAAAATAGATAATACTTTCTCTCTCTCTCTTCACTCTAGCGATTATTGTCTTGAAGAATCTTTGATTATATATATATATATATATATATATATATATATATATATATATATATATATATATATATATATATATATATATATATATATATTTTTTTAATTCCAATTCCTGTCTAACTTACTGATGTTACTATAATTACTACTACTGCTACTGCTTCTACTACTACTACTACTACAACTACTACTGCTACTACTACTACTACTACTACTACTACTACTACTACTACTACTACTACTACTACTACTACTACTACTACTACTACTACTACTACTACTACTACTATTACCACTGCAACACCATCGTCTACCTTACCTTTCTTCCTGCCTCCTTGTTTCACAAAGTGTTCACATCAAGCTTTCCTCTCTTCTCTTATGCCTTAAGCGTTCCTCCTCCTCCTCCTCCTCCTCCTCCTCTCCTCCTCCACTCTCCTCCTCTCTCTCTCTCTCTCTCTCTCTCTCTCTCTCTCTCTCTCTCTCTCTCTCTCTCTCTCTCTCTCTCTCTCTCTCTCTCTCTCTCTCTCTCTCTCTCTCTCTCTCTCTCTCTCTCTCTCTCTCTCTCTCTCTCTCTCTCTCTCTCTCTCTCTCTCTCTCTCTCTCTCTCTCTCTCTCTCCTAAGGGTACTACAATCTATTTCTCTACAATATTTACAAGACTTAAAAATAGATAATATACAAGATGGTCAGCATGTAAATGGAGCACTATTCGTTTCACTTCACTAGCACTATTCACGCACTGCACTACACTGAGTGTCACGTCACAAAGAGTGTCAGAGGAGTTGGCAGTGTCTGTCTCCACTTATGTGCCATCAGTTTGACACTGTGTGTTCATCTCCTGGACGTGAGGCACCGCGGCCGTGAACAAGTTCCACATCCTGGAGACGCGTCCTGCGAAGGTGCGTTGATGCTGACACCCGTGGGATCGCGGCACCTCTACGGCGTCACCACCATTGAGCACCGTTCTCGTGCTCCGTGCGGTGACTCTTAGAGGATGACGCAGCCCTGCCAGATGTGGCACTCTTTGCACCTGTGCCTTATGGAACACTACGATCGCCGCCACGTCTCTGCGGTGTTCCAGTGAATCAAGGGACGCTCAGGCTCTGGGTGAGGTGGTACCGATGGGCCAAGAATTGAACCCTGTGGCACTGATGCCTCCACAGGCAGGGACTCAGATGTTTGCCCGTTGACAACCACCTTGAGGCTTCTGTCTCTCTCTCTCTCTCTCTCTCTCTCTCTCTCTCTCTCTCTCTCTCACCGATGTAATGCTTCTAAGAATGGAAGGATATGGGATGGTGCAAGGGAGCAGGGAAGGAGAGGAAAAAGGAAGAAGGAAGAAAGGTAGGAAGGAAGGAAGGAAGGAAGGAAGGAAGGAAGGAAGGAAGGAAGGAAGGAAGGAAGGAAGGAAGGGAGGGAAGGAGGAAGGGAAGGGCAGTGTTAGATTGTAAGAGATGACTTGGTGAAAGGAATGATTGGACGAAATATTTTTTTAACGGATAGAGAATTTTAGGTAAAGTGTGAGAGAACGAGCATGTCAGAGAGTGAGTGAATAAATATGTATGAGTATGAATGAAAGGTTATTTACTCATGAAATGAATTAATTTGTAATTGTACGAGTGAGTGACTTTATGATTAATTGAGTGAGTTCCATAAATAAATTAAGTCATTGTATGATATTAAAGGCATTTGCGAGTGAGTGAAGGTATGAATAAGTGAGGTTGTTGATGTGTGAGTTAGTATGTGAGAGAGCGAGAGGTGAGTGAGTGAATAAATTAGCGCATATGACTATCTAAAATTCTAAATACTCTAGAAACTCAGCAGATTAATGACTAAGTGATAAGGATAAATGGACAAATTACTGTGTGAGAGATTGAGTGAGTGCGTGGGAGTGGGTGACTAATTGTTCAAGAAATCAGGGAATCAATAAGAGGATAAGTGAGTAAGTGAGCTGAACAATGGACAAATTACTGTAATAGATTGGTTGCGAGCAAAGGGTTTGAGTACTAGAAGAGTGATTAGGTTGTGCGGGGCTAGTTGTTGTGCATTAGAAACTTTGGCAAGGATTTTGTTAAAGGGGACGAGTAATTATCGGTGTGTTTATCAGTGTTTCCCATCCCACGCTTATGATATTATTTCTAGCACACTTCATTAGCTAATTACAATGATCCCTACCTTGTTCCTCAACTCTACACAGACTATGAAAAAAATGAAGTAAGCTCTTGTCTTTAGTAATTTCTAGATATGTGTAAACGACAAAACATCTATTCATTTTTCATTTTCTTATGTTTTAGTTAGCAGTTTGGCATAAGGCTGAAAAGAAAATGATGTTCAATCTATATAACTCACACTAAGGATGATTATGGAAGGAATCAGCACAAATATCAGTTTCTCTATTATAGTCTTGAAGTGTTTGGATATTCCTATTAGAAAATGACTGACATGTTAG
>NC_059291.1:15172938-15182938 GCF_017591435.1 Portunus trituberculatus
ATGTGTGTGTGTGTGTGTGTGTGTGTGGGTCTATGTGTTTCTTTTTATTGGTCTGCATATGTGCTAGTGTCTGCAAGTCTCGCTCTCTTGTCCTTGTTTCTGTTTGGAAGGCTGTGTGTGTTTTGCTAGTATTTCTTTTGCTGTGAGTGTGTGTGTGTGTGTGTGTGTGTGTGTGTGTGTGTGTGTGTGTGTGTGTGTGTGTAATTCACTGTTTGATCTGCTGCAGTCTCTGACGAGACAGCCAGATGTTACCCTACGGAACGAGCTCAGAGCTCATTATTTCCGATCTTCGGATAGGTCTGAGACCAGGCACACACCACACACCGGGACAACAAGGTCACAACTTCTCGATTTACATCCCGTACCTTCTCACTGCTAGGTGAACAGGCGCTACACGTGAAAGGAGACACACCCAAATATCTCCATCCGGCCGGGGAATCGAACCCCGGTCCTCTGTCTTGTGAAGCCAGCGCTCTAACCACTGAGCTACCGGGCCGTGTGTGTGTGTGTGTGTGTGTGTGTGTGTGTGTGTGTGTGTGTGTGTGTGTGTGTGTGTGAGTGAGTGAGAGACTGAGTGAGATTGTCTGTCTTTGCCCTCTGTTCCCTGTCTCTGTATGACTGGCTGTGTGTACGTCTCTGCTTGTTTTTATGCTTGTCTGTCTGTCTGTCGTCCCATGAATGTTTTTGTCACATCATTTTCTCTCTCTCTCTCTCTCTCTCTCTCTCTCTCTCTCTCTCTCTCTCTCTCTCTCTCTCTTTTTCTGGCTGATAATAAAACAACGCACTAATACATTTATCGCATTTATCGCAAAAATTTATATCGCAACTCATCATCAAAAATATTAAACTGCATTTTTACGGATCTTTGCAGTATCAAACGGAATTAAATAGGGCGTGTGTTTTCATTGGCGTATATGTATCACGCTCATTGTAATTAGTTGATTAGCGTGAGACACCTGACGCAGGAACGAACGTACGTACCCGCGCATGCACACCTGAGTTCCCACGGCATCGGCATTAATGGAAGATGTTCGATTGTTGTTTAATGAATATATGTTACTTGCAATTTATGTGCCTTAGTGGTTTCTCTCTCTCTCTCTCTCTCTCTCTCTCTCTCTCTCTCTCTCTCTCTCTCTCTCTCTCTCTCTCTCTCTCTCTCTCTCTCTCTCTCTCTCTCTCTCTCTCTCTCTCTCTCTCTCTCTCTCTCTCTCTCTCTCTCTCTCTCTCTTTCACACACACACACACACACACACACACACACACACACACACACACACACACACACACACACACACACACACACACACACACACACACACACACTCACTCTCTCTCTCTCTCTCTCTCTCTCTCTCTCTCTCTCTCTCTCTCTCTCTCTCTCTCTCTCTCTCTCTCCCTTACCCTCACTTCCCCTCCGGCCTTTTCTTTTCACTCCATCAGCGTCCTGTTCTCTCTCCCTCACCCTGCGCTCCTTTTTATCCCCTAGCCCCTCGCCCAAACTCTTCCAGGAAAACTCAACTCTTCATTATCATGGTGTTTAATATTCGCTAATAAAGCTCTCCATTAGGGCCGTCTTTTTGTATACCTAGTGTGTTCCATTATTTATCGTTCTCTTTGCCGGTTTCCTTGTCGTCAGGTATCACGTGATATTCACCTGTGTTTTGTAAGGGAGGTTTTGGGAATCCGTGTTCATTCAAAGTGACAGAAAATAATGTGAGAAATGCTTGTCTAATATGGAAGTTTTTAGGTATATATCGTAGGAAATTTGAATAAAATGATACAATCCCTGAGAGAGAGAGAGAGAGAGAGAGAGAGAGAGAGAGAGAGAGAGAGAGAGAGAGAGAGAGAGAGAGAGAGAGAGAGAGAGAGAGAGAGAGAGAGAGAGAGAGAGAGAGAGAGAGAGAGATTGATGAAAGATGGGAAGGGGATCTGAGTGAGAATGAAAGGAGAAAGTGAGAGACTAAAAAAAAAAAATGGGGAGTGGGAAATATATTAAGAACGTACAGTTAGGTGAATGTGTGTGTGTGTGTGTGTGTGTGTGTGTGTGTGTGTGTGTGTGTGTGTGTGTGTGTGTGTGTGTGTGTGTGTGTGTGTGTGTGTGTGTGTGTGTGTGTGTGTGTGTGTGTGTGTGTGTGTGTGTGTGTGTGTGGTGGGGTGGTGGATGACGGTGCCAGAGGAGCAGGTGTGTTCACGTGAGGTACTCTCATAATATATATTACCAAGGTAGTGGAGGGAAATACACTTGAATTAAGTTCGTGATCGAAAGAGAATTGGAAATTCAGTAATGACGAGGCGCTGTGAGTGAGTGGATGTGCGAGGGAGTGTGGTTTATTTAGATGGAATGGAATTAGGAAAGGAAATTATGGTTATTAGCAAAACAGATCAGGAATTATTGCGGGTGATGATAGGAATTCCCAGCAAGTCTATGATTGGTTTTAATGTGGTACCTTATCTTATTTATGTTATTTTGTTGTAATAGTTTAAAATATCATTACTGACGTTGTATATTTGAATTCTTACTATTATTTTGGTGTTAGTGGGAAAATAATTAGACACTTACGTAATTCTGAAATATCACAGGTAAAAGTTAATTGGACAAAAAAAAAAACGCTGTAGTAGAAAAAGGCAAATAAAGTTTACTGGAAAAGAAAAGATCAAGAAATAGACAAAGGACATTTCACATGATATGAGTTATGAGAAAATGCATAAAACAAGAAAAGAGGAGGAAAAAGAAAAATAAATAAAGTAAGAAACGAACTATAGAACACCAAATAAAAAAATGAAAATGAAAATACAAACAGGAAACAGTTAAGATATACGGGCATAATATTTTAGAACAGAAAATTAATTTACCTATAAAAAATGAAAAAAAAAAATAAGCCACTAAGGAATTGTAATTATTTATACTAGATAGCTTAAAGTTGAAATACAATAACTGCAAACTCAATATAAATCAATGATTAAGTTAGAGGAAAAGTCAATGGATTTTTCATTAACATTATTATTATTATTATTATTATTAGTAGTAGTAGTAGTAGTAGTAGTAGTAGTAGTAGTAGTAGTATTATTATTATTATTATTATTATTATTATTATTATTATTATTATTATTACTATTATTATTATTATTATTATTATTATTATTATTATTATTATTATTATTATTATTATTATTATTATTATTATTATTATTATTATTATTATTATTATTATTATTATTATTATTATTATTATTATTATTATTATTATTATTATTATTATTATTATTATTATTATTATTAATATTGTTATTATTATTATTATTATTATTATTATTATTATTATTATTATTATTATTATTATTATTATTACTATTACTATTATTATTATTATTATTATTATTATTATTATTATTATTATTATTATTATCATTATTATCATTATCGCCATCATCACCATTACTATCATCACCATCATCACCATCGCAATCACCATCACCGTTATCATCATTTTTCCTATTTACTTTTTTTTCCATTTTATTCATTTATTTATTATTATTATTATTGTTTTGCATCACTGCTGCAGAGGGATCGCATGTCACCGCCCTATAACAGAGGCTCTAATTCTGCAATGTATTAGGGCTGGAATGGAGAGAATCTTGTGTCTTTGAATAGAACCAGAGATAGTTTGAAATGGTGGTGGTGGTTGTGGTGGTAATAGTGGTAGTGATATTAGTGACGGTAGTAGTAGAACTCGTACTAGTAGTTGTTGTTAATATATATATCCTGTTTTATAAGTAGCAGTAGTTTCAAGAAACTTCTCAACAATTGGATAATCTTTTTTGAACTAAGTTTGTTACCTTCGGTCTAAATCTGTTACCATTTGTGGAGTTATAGTGGTATTGGTAATAGTAGTAGAAATAGTTGTAGTAGTAGTAGTAGTAGTAACAGTAGTAGTAGTAGTAACAGTAGCAGTAGTAGTAGCAGTAGTAGTTCAGTGGTAACCATAGAAGTAACACAGTACTAGCAGTAGCAGTAGTAAATGTAGAGAGTAATAGTGACGATAATTATGTTACCATTTTTTGGCAACTACGATATCACTCTAACAGCCTTATTGGTAAACAAACATGCGTTGCTATAGTAGTAGTAGTAGTAGTGGTAGTAGTAGTAGTAGTAGTAGTAGTAGTAGTAGTAGCAGTAATACTAGTAGTATTAGGTAGTAGTAGTAGTAGTAGTAGTAGTAGTAGTAATAGTGGTGGTGGTATTAGTATTAGTAGTAGTAGTAATAACAATAGTGGTGGTGGTTTTAGTAATAGTGGTATTAGTAGTAGTGGTAGTAGTAGTACCAGTGGTGGTTATGGTAGCAGCAGAGCAATGTGGTGGCAATGGTGGTAATGCAGTAGTAAAGTGTGGTGGTGGTGGTGGTGGCAGCAGCAGTGGCAGTGGTGGTGGTGGTGCAGGTGGTAGTGGTGGTGGTGGTGGTGGTGGTGGTGGTGGTGGTGGCAGCAGTGGTGGTGGTGGTGGTGGTTGTGGTGGTGGTGGCAGTGTGGTGGTGGTGGTGGTGGTGGTGGCAGTGGTGGTGGTGGTGGTGGTGGTGGTGGTGCAGCAGCAGTGGTGGTGGTGGTGGTGGTGGTGGTGGTGCAGGTGGTGCAGTAGTGGTAGTGGTGGTGGTAGTGGTAGTGGTGGCAGTAGCAGTAGTAGGTAGTAGTAGTAGTAGTAGTAGTTGTAATAGTAATGGTAGTAGTAGTAATAGTAGTTGTGGTAGTAGTAGTAGTAGTAGTAGTAGTAGTAGCAGCAGCAGTTGTGGCCGTAGCAGCAGCAACAGAGCAATAGTAGTACCAGTAGCAGCAGTAGTAGCAGCAGTTGAAATAGTAGTAGCAGTAGGAGCAGTTATATCAGCAGTACTAATAGTAGCAGTAGTAGTAGTAATAGCAGCATCACCCCTAGTACTAGCAGCCGTAGTAGCAGCAGCAGCACCCGTAGTAACAACATAGTAGCAGTAGCAGCACTAGTAAAATTAGCAACAACAACAACAATAATAGCAACACTTCCACGCCAACAGTTTCACCGGCACACAAACATGCGGTCCGGATTCCTATAAAAACGTAAAATAAAACTCGAAATGAATGAGGAATGTGCACTGAAACGTTCCTAAAGGCGAGTGTCTCATGGAGCAGGGACCTGAACTCCTCTTTTCCGCTGCTTTATTTTGTTAATTCAGGAACTGAATCCATAAAAAACTCCACGTACCTTAATTATACCTCCCCGAACAGTGAATCATTTTGAAATATTTGTAGGAAAGTCTGCGGCATTATATCAGCTACGCCCATTCCTCCTGTCCTATCTTGTTGTTACTGACGGCTGTTACTGTTGAAAACCCATTCCAGTTTCTCTATTGGACTCAAGACCTGTTTTCCATGTTTTTATACTACCCATGTCAGTTGTTTTACGCATTTCTTTATTGTACTGTTATTGTTCTGTTCGTCAGCTGCGCCCTTTCTTTCGTATTGTGTTATTCAAACTAATCTTCGGTACTGTCACCAACACATAGGAATTTATTTGCAGTTCCGTTGTGCAAACTAATCCTGAGTGTTTAAAAAAAAAATCAAGGAGTGATTGCTTTTACAGGTTGTGAATGGAAGGTAAAAAGACTGACTTGATAAATGGATGCTGTCATTTTTCTTGTAAGTTTTGGTAAGAGTGCGGTGTAAAGGATTACTCAGCAATTATGAACAGAATCTTGAGGACAAAAAAAAAAAAAGGTGATTGATTGTTTCTTGCAGGTTAAGAGTGAAAGGGAAAGCTTGCCTTGATAAATTGACTATGGTAAGACAGACAACGTTTTGGACTTGTGATAAAAAGAGGGGAGTAACAGTCTTCAGAGTTTGGCTATTTTAATTTTATCATCACGTATTGATAAATACAAATATAGAAACACAACATGGCTCTAACTCCGAAAGATGTTTTTTTTTTTTTAATGTACTAGCGTTAAACTGCTGAGATTTCCCGATCCTTGTATGTTACGCGCAGACATGAATTTCGAGTGTTTAATGTACAATGCGTCTCGTGTAAATACGAGTACGATATAATAATCTACCGTAAGTTTCCTCTCACAAATTGTTCTTCCAGATTATTTTTCCTAGTGTAATTCTTTCCTGTAAGCTTCGAGTAGGTTTGGTTAGGTTAGGATCGATATATCTTATCTTTTATTTATTCATTATTACCATTATTAATTTTTTTTTTGCGACGAAATCATCTTTTGTGGAATTTAAATAGAATCTTAAAAAGTGCATTTATGAAGAATGTTTATGAAATGTTTTTATATTACATAATTTTTTACTGCTTATAATTTGTGTATATCTTGTAGTTTTTAAACTAATTATATGTGTGGAATTTACATAAATACAAAAATGCTATAAAGAAGTTTGAGATGTTCCCATGATTGAAAGTATTTGCATTACTTCTTACATTTATTTATACCTAAGAGATACTGTGGTCACGATCTTCACTACATATGCACAGAAAACAAAATCATTTACTGAGAGAGCGCTGCTTTGGTGACCATTATGTTCAGTCCCACTCTCTGACACTTTCCATCATTGAATCTCCATTGTTACATAAGTCGAGGTTGTTACAAAAGTCGAGGCTTTTAACACATCACTGCTATTGTACATCTCTTAAGCTGCTGTCTAGACATTAGGAGTATTTTTCATTTGTGCCTTTTTCAGTATTACAAAATTGAATGGTAGCTGTGAGCTAGTGTTACGAGATTTGGCTCTGACGGTGCTTTCTCCAATGATATACGTAGTATGTATCATTAGTCATTTATTTCCTGTTTTCTTTTCATTTGAATTTTTTCATCTTCATTTCAGCTCTATTGAATTCAAAGCACTCGATGCTAACTGGAAGTAATTAGAACATCAGTTTGCTTTAAAGGAAGTCTTCTTGTATTGTGGTGATAGTGTTGATAAATCAAAAAGCTTCTGTCTATTGTGCTTCCTCTCAGTATCAAATCTTCTAATTTCCTGACAGCCTGTTTTCAGAAAGTATATTGTCGTATCAGATTTCAAAAACTTTAACTGAAGGGAAAAACATTTAGCTGTTAAAACGAGTGCTGTTTTGTTGTTTTATACTCACCGTACCAGTTACTGAATGACAAATGTAGGTGAGACTGCCACGTGTAGGTCCGTGGATTTCTTTTAGCTTCCCTTAATATCCTATTTTTTAGTGTAAGCTACTTTAGAATACTTTTGAATATGTTTTCCCTTATTCTAATCATCCAATGCAATGTTCATATTTTTTTGTGCTTACTATCATTTGCTATTCATTTTTATTCAATATTTATCTATTTTTGAATTGTCAGAAAGATTGACCTGAGGAAGAAAAGGGAAAAAATAAGAAATAGTCCTCTAACAATTTCGTTTCCTTTTAAGAAATAACAAAAAAAAAAACATATGACTTTCTTATACTGACAGCACACAAAGGAAGTTGTAAGAGGGTGTCAGCCATGAAGGCGTCCCTATGTAAAAGGTGAAGCAAGTAAAATTCATCTTCCATTGATCAAAATTTACAAGAAGTACGGTTTGTGTTCTGGAATTGCTTAGAGTTCAATGGAAATCCACTGCGATGTTTGAGAATTATCATCTCTCATTTCAGTTATGAATTTGATTTTCGTCACAGGAAACGAGCCGGTGTGATTTGAAAGCATGAAAAATTATTAAAGTTATTTCAATTATTGTTTCAATTATGTAATGTTAGAGACGCAAAGGTTACTAGTCGGAAGATTTGATCATTTATATTGTTGTTTTAAGTACACTAGTATAGGTTCCTCTGAAATTACTCTGACTGCATAGATTTTAAAATCATATGTTATTTTGTTTCAATTCGTGGAGTATACTGTAAGTCTTCAACAGTGCAGGTCGTCTCGCTTCCTAGACCAGGTGTGGTGTTGTGGGCTGGTTGGTGTGGCAGGCACGGCGGTGCTATCAACTCTACGCTTATCTAAGTAATGTGAGTACAAATTTACACAACGGAGGTCGCTAAAAGGCTGGATGACGTAACGTTGATGTGAATGAAGACAAACCAGCGGTAGGATGCGTGGCTCCCTCTCGCAGGCCGTGCTGGGAGGCTTAGCGGAAATTGATGAGCCGGGATGATGGAGGCGTTGTAAGAAAAGTTTGCCGAAATACAAGTCGTACGTTTTCCTTTCCTTCACACGGACGCGATTCGGTGCAGCTTGACAGGTAGTGTTGTGAAGTTTCCACACTTCATTGCCATTGCCTGGAACACGTACAGAACACTTGATACCGTTGCCTTGGTGACAGAATTTTCTAACATTTGGCGTCTCACTTCGGCTAATTTCAAGAGCAAATGGACGTTAGTATCTTTTTCGAGGACCTTTATTTAATTCTAGGGATAATTTAACGAGGATTCTATACCATTACTGAGAAAAGTAGTAATGAGACTAAGAAGAAATCGCTTCTCCTCTGTGTGGCCCGCTGAGATATTGCCTATTGACACGGTGCGGCTGAGGCTGCACCGGGATCATTACTCTGCTACGGTGTGTCACGATGGTAAACACTGGCAGTTTCTTTTTGATAAGTGAGTGTCAGAACGCCTTCCTAGTATTGCTTTTGTCGCTTAGTGTTTTTCTTTTACTGATACGGGAAAAAAACAGTTGAAACTGTTTTATTTATTGCGTTGCGTTCCGTTCATCTGTATATAGAGAAAAAAAAAATTGGAGAAAACACGTGCACCATAACAGCGTATCGGAGTTTTGCTTGTCAACAAACTGCAAAAAATGTACGTAACACCACAAGGAGCGGCAGAGAGCGTGCTGCCTTGATGACCTGACGGGACAGGTTGGAGAGGAGCGCGCTGCGGCACGGTGAATCGTGGTGACGACTAGGAGAGTGGGAACGGAAAAATATTCAAGGAAAGGACAGCTTTTGGTGAAGTGATCATAACTTTTTTCACCTCACCTTACCTTACCACATTACTGGAACATCTGTGCCACCATTTTTTTTTCTCACTCCACCGCATCACTTCTACCGCACTACTACCAACCTTTCTTCCCTTCGCCACCAACACTGCCTCCACTACATTTATTTCACTCACTCTCCTCTCCTTCCGTCATCACTACCATACACACTCATGACGTGACCAATGCCACTATTTCCTTTCAATATGTTACATTTATTTGTCCTTTTTTTCCACTAACGAGATGTAACCTGACTAAACCTTTCTCATCCCACTTTTCCCAGGCATAGGAACAGCAGAGAAACCATCATAATCTTGACATAATAACGTCGAGGAATCAGACTGTATTGGACAACATTACTTTCTCAAAATGTTACATCTCCCATCACTACCACCACCATCATAACAATAAAGCACCATACGAGGCACACTCAAACTCACTTTTGTAATGTTCCTTTTCTCTCTCAATACCTTACACCACTCCCTGTCTCCCTTTTCTCTTCTTCCTTTCCTGCCGCCTCATATAACAACAAACTTCATGTATCGTCTTGCCCACAATAACGTTGTGAAAGATGAAGAGAACTACACAACACAAAAAAAGAGTTATCCTCTGGCTCCTCCTATTCCGAGTCTCACAACACGACACCGGCCCTTCATGTTCTCCTCATTGACTTGTCTGGAATTTTGTTTTCACGACAACAAAGAGACAGGTGAAGGTAAAGGACAGACTAGTTGGTAGGTTGGTTAGTTGGAACAATACCTCTGAGAATATTGGGGGTTGTGGAATGGTTTAATAAGGCTGGAATTGTGTGTGTGTGTGTGTGTGTGTGTGTGTGTGTGTGTGTGTGTGTGTGTGTGTGTGTGTGTGTGTGTGTGTGTGTGTGTGTGTGTGTGTGTAACTCACCACCATTCACCACCACGGTCGCCTGCTGGTCACCCAGCCAGTCTTCCCCATTACGGAGCGAACTCAGAGCTCATAGACCGATCTTCGGGTAGGACTGAGACCACAACACACTCCACACACGGGAAAAGCGAGGCCACAAC
>NC_059291.1:15187938-15205438 GCF_017591435.1 Portunus trituberculatus
GAGCAGAGAGGGCAGCAGAGGATGATGGATTAGAGAGGCAAGGAGAGTGTTGGAGAGAGACTGATGGTGGATGGTGGGCCAGACACGGGAATGAGTGGTGCAAGAGAGAGAGAGAGAGAGAGAGAGAGAGAGAGAGAGAGAGAGAGAGAGAGAGAGAGAGAGAGAGAGAGAGAGAGAGAGAAACTAACAAAGATAAAAAAAATATCAAATACAGTTAAACTGACAAACAAAAACATGAGAAAAACAGATTTAATTGACTTTTGACGGCAGGAGAGAGAGAGAGAGAGAGAGAGAGAGAGAGAGAGAGAGAGAGAGAGAGAGAGAATGGCTGTGGAAGAGGAGACAGCATGGCGTCCGTGGTCCTTGATGCTGCTACATTTCTTTCCACTCCTCAAGGGCGAGAGGAGCAGCGGGAGAAGGGGCAGGGTCGGGCGAGCTAATGTTCTTATTGACGCAACTTGGACTGCAGAGTGGCGCTCATCACGACAAATTCTGAGTTCGGAGAAATGTGACTCTTACCTCGGGTTGAATGAGTGAGTTAATGAGTGAATATATGTATGAGTACGTTGAGTGAATAAACTAATGAATTAGTAAAGGAGTAAATAAGTGGATTAATGGGTGAATAAGCGATTGAGTGAGTGAATAAACGAGAAATTATCAAATGAGTAAATCAGTGAATGAGTGAGTGGCTTGCGTGGGACTCAGCACTTTTCTAACGTAACAATTCAAGAACTCAAGTGACTTTAATCTTTTCATGGCTTCATCACATCAGCATTTCTTCGTCCCGTTACGAATTATCTTTTCTTCCTCCTCCTCCTCCTCTTGCTCCTCCTCATCCACATTTTTGATTTAGGCAATTGTCACAGGATTATTATTACTCTCTCTCTCTCTCTCTCTCTCTCTCTCTCTCTCTCTCTCTCTCTCTCTCTCTCTCTCTCTCTCTCTCTCTCTCTCTTCCTGTGTCTTATTTCCCGCCATTTGTTTCCACCCAACTTTATTAACATTTATTTTTATTCTTTCCTCGCTGCGCTATACTATGAGGCTCTCAGATTACTGGCTTATTTAATTACTCTTCCTTTCATATGTATATCATTCTCTCTCTCTCTCTCTCTCTCTCTCTCTCTCTCTCTCTCTCTCTCTCTCTCTCTCTCTCTCTCTCTCTCTACCATTTCTCGTTTTAATTTCATTACCTGCAATTTCATCGTATTTTCGTGTTCATAAGTATATAATTTCTTCGTTTTGTGCACTTGAAATGTTTGTGATTCTCGTGTGCTGTGCTTCTCCTCTTGGCTTTCATTTCTTCCACTTGCTATTTCCTTTCATTTTGTTTGCTCTTTCTTTTCATTATCCTATCTTCTTTTTATCTGCATTTGAGGTACAATGCGCTTTCCTTTTTTTCTCCCTCTCGTTCACTCGCTTTTTTTCCTTTCGTTTGTTTGTTCCTTCATTTATTCATGGTTCGTTCGTTCTTTCGTTCGTTCTGTCTTTCCTTCTTTTCCTTCATCCATTCCATCTTTGGCTTCTTTCTTCCATTCCTCTTTCCATCCTTTATTTTGTCTTCTTCCTCCTGCCTTTTCTCTTTTCACTTAGTATGTACTTTATCATTTTTCATTTCTTGCATAATTTTTCATTTCTTATTCCTTCAACTATCCTGCAATTTCTATCCCTCTATTTCTTCATTTTCTTCACTTACATTCTCTTTTCCCTCAATATATATATATATATATATATATATATATATATATATATATATATATATATATATATATATATTTTTTTTTTTTTTTTTTTTCTATACATCTAGTTCCCTTTTCTTACCTGATAACTCTTCACTATTTTCTCAACGCATCCTTTTATTCCTTATATATTATTTTTTATTTTCCATTGTTTCTTCAGTCTTATTACCAGTTTCTTTTACTTGATGACTTTGCATTATATTTTTTCCTACTTTTAACACACTTTCTTCACATATACTCTCTTTTTCCATCGTTTTATCCCCGTACTTGTCATCTCTCCGATCCTCATTGTAGCTTTTCTTCTCTTCACTTCCAGGAATCTGACGCAGAATTTTTCCTTCGGTCAGGAAAAAATAGGGAATAATTTTCACTACCACTTCGATAATGTCTCCCGTCACCGTATCCTAATCAGGTGTCACTTTTCCAGCGACTGTGCATATCAAAATAGCTTAGTTGACTCTTTGTGTGAGTGTGTATTCACCTAGCTTCTCTTTCCTATTGACTGGATAGCTGTAGAGGTTATCTAATACATTCTCATTTCCTGTTTTCTTTCGTCTCGTCTGTTACCTTTTATTAATTTCATGTCCAGCTTTTTTTATTCCTTTTCCTCGTTCTTCTACTTGTTTGATCTTATATTGTTTTTCACCCTTGTCATCTTCGCCCTCCCCTTTTTCTTTTTCCTCCTCTTCCTCCTACTCAGCTTCTTATCCCATTTCTCTTACTGAGTCATAGTTCAGTCATCATAAAGAGATTTGCTAGCACCAAACTGAAATAAATCCTCTTATAACACGCCGCCTGGTCTTTAGTTTACGGCTTGTGCACATCGTGAGACACTCTGCGACGGACACCTACGTTCCGGAGAAGCTTGGGCTTGTGTTTCATCTGCTGTCCTGATGTAGTGGTGGAATTTCCCTAAAAAAGCCTTATCTTGGGACACCATGCTCACTTTTTAAGCTCGTTTTAAACGTAGAGAGCAAGTGGCGAATTATATAACTTTATTTCAATTTGTAGTAGTGTTCCCTTACTAGTGGTGCGAAATTAATCATACTTAACCACACTCCTGTATTAGCTTCACTTGTGTGCGTCTAAGACATGAGAGGAAATACGTACATGGAAATATGCTAATGTCACTCAAAGCTGTGGAGGGATGAATGCTGCGGAACTAGATAAGGAAGCTCATGTTTCTCTAAGTAAGCATAATCAAAATCAGCCGCTGCTTGCAGCCTGTAGTGATGCCATACAGGAGTGACTTTCTCTGCGCGGCTTTTCCCTGGTGCATAAAGCTACAAAATCATTTATGTTCTGTTTTGTCACGATCAACTCTTTGTGATCTTATGAAATGGCGTTAACTGTAGATGTGCTGTTGTTTGGTATTTCGTTATATTATTCACTATTGCTTCTCTCCTTTCATCTCCTGTTCTCCACTGTGCTCCACCCTTTCCATGTGTGTGGTTTCAAGACAAGGGAGGTTTGGCTGTAAAAGACAATTAATCCAGTTCCGAAATCACGGTGGTCAGGGATGGCGAAAGGCTCAAACTGTGATTTCGTAATGGAAACACACACACACACACACACACACACACACACACACACACACATACACACACACACACACACACACACACACACACACACACACACACACACACACACACACACACACACACACACACACACACACACACACACACACACACACACACACACACACACACACACACACACACACACACACACACACACACACACACACACACACACACACACACACACACACACACACACACACACACACACACACACACACACACACACACACACACACACACACACACACACACACACACACACAATACAAAGGGACCTGACTTGAATATTATATAAACACGATCATATTAAGCCTGTATGAAGGCGGTGGCGTCTGTGGCATGGCTGCGGTGGTGGCGGCTGTGGTAGTGGTGGTGGTAATGATATTAGCAACCTTCCCTCCACCCACACTATCCCCCTCACCCAACCTTACTCCCTCTTTGCTGGCTTTCAAAGGTGCGTACACGGAAGCGCAGCAAAGCCAACTCGAAAACATTAAGAGCCCGAAGCGAAATCAAATAACAGGTAACAATTACGAGTAGAAACGGCTGCTTTCATATCGGCAAAAGAAAATACTTGCTTTGCTGCTCTTGGTTATGGCGCAGAAAAGCTATACAGTGCTGGACGTGTGGCGTTTTAATGGCCAGGCGGAGGGGAAAAGTTCGCGTGTTTTATCTCCTCGCCGTCCCGGGAGTTCATAGTGATACGTGTGTGTTTGCAGTGGGCTAGAATGAGTGAGGTGAGGGTTAGGGTGAGTGCGTTTGGTGGTTTAGGTGTTGAGTATCCTCGGCTTGTAATTTGGTTTGGATTCTTGCAAACTTAGATGGGAAAGAGGAGAAAAAAAGGAAAAAAGAAAGGAAAGGAGGAAGATAGGAAAGACATGAAAACAGGAAAAAAAAGAAAATGGAAAGAAATATAATGGGAGGCGTGTTACGTGAATGGCTAGATAAAGAAGGAAAAAGCAAAAAAAAAAAAAAAAAGCAAAAAATCGGAATATAGAAAGAAGAAAACAATGTATGTGTTAATTTGATGTTTGAATATTCTATCATTGTAATTTGGGAACAGAAAAGCCTAGGAAACGTGAAAGAAAAAAATGGGCAAAGTGTTCAGGTGATATATGTCATTTACTCCAAAATTTATAGGCAGACAAAATTATAGAAGACTAAAAAACAGAATAACAAAAACATAAAGAACAAGAATGAGGAGAACAAAGAATGCGATGTCAGTGTGTCTGAGAATATTCTTTGTTTGTCGTTTGAAAATTAGAGTATAGCCTGAAAAAGAGTGTTAATTTGGGTGTGGGTTCAGGTGTGTCCGTGTAGGCGTGGCCATGTGTATTTATGACACTTTTCTTTCCTAATTTTAGGTTTGAAAGTAAGGAGGTGACGTGAGATTTCCAGTGTCATTATACTTTAGGATACAGGAAAGTTGCCACTCGCTTTAACATTTGAGAGAGAGAGAGAGAGAGAGAGAGAGAGAGAGAGAGAGAGAGAGAGAGAGAGAGAGAGAGAGAGAGAAGAGAAATTTAAGTGAGATAAACATAGACGTGAGATTTGGTGTTTAATGAAGGTAAGAATATGAGAAAATATTATAATTTTAATAAACCGGCGAGCTTATGGGATCTGTTTGAAGCAAGACCTGCATCTTGGAATTGACAAACCAGAAATAAACCTCAGACAAGCGTAGTAAATTGTGTTGACCAGAGAAGGCAGCACCGGGAGCCTTAATGGCGAGGTGAGCCCTGGACGTAAGTTGGTCTATTTTTGCTTTCCTTGAATTAAAAAGGCTACACGTGCGTAAGTTTGCACAATAGCATGGCTGGGGGCAGGACGCGCTCACCGCTGCGGCAAATATCACGGAAAAGGATCCTTGTAGCAATATCCTGAAGGGCACGGGGACGAGTGGCGGCGGCAGAAATGTGTCATTTTGTCGAGACAATGAGGGACACACATCCCCTCCGGCCCGGCCTGAGTGGCAGTGAATCGAGGACCACCACCACCACCACCACCACCACCACTACCACCACCACCACCACTGCCCGGCCCAGAATCTCCATTGCAGCGCCACTCATGATTCTGCCTCGCCCTTCTTACCTCCTGCCTCCCAGCGCACCACTCCTCCTCCTGCTCTTTCTCCTCTTCCAATTCTCCTCCTCCTCCACTTCTACTTTCTCTTTATCCCCCGGCTCTTCTGCCTTTGCCCTCTCCCTCCACCAGGCACTTACTCTCTTCCACCACACTCCCCCCACCCAAACCCCAACCCAGCACCTGCAGGCCGCCGCAGGTCCTCCCCGGGGCCTCGCGAACCAGCGTTTTGCTCTACCAAGTTAGAGATGAGTTTTATGCTCCACCACGGCGACCCAAAGTTTGTTTTATGTGCTTGCGATTTTTCTTGTTTTTATAGTTGAAATTATTAACACCGACAATAACATAATATTCTGAAGGGAAGTTGGCTCAATTTAGTTCGGGAAGTCAAGGGGAAGTCCTAGCGAAATAGGAGAGTGTAAAAAGAAGTGCAGCCATTACCACCATTATTAAACCATATTGCAAACTATGTCTATCGGCACCTGGATTGTTTTAAAAACCTTCCAGTTGAGGTGACACTGTTTTATAAGGATATTTTTTTCTTTTTTTTTATGGTTGGAGTGACATGTATAAGATATGTACATTATTGAAAATAAAAACATTTTTGAGAACCAAACTATCTTCTCTTAGTCGCTTCAAAATTCAGGCTCTGCTTTTTCTATATAGTATCATCACAACCACCATCACCATTGTTTTCCTCTTAGCGCGAGCAGCTGCAGGAATGAACAACCTCACAGAGCCTCTCTCGCTGCCGGGGTGTGAAGGCCAAGGCATCGGGCAGACACAGGTGGCACTGATGCTTCTCCCGTCCCTCTCTTTGCCCTCCAGGTGTGGCTCGCAGTGCCAACAGCTGCATACCGAGTATCCGGCGAGTTGTGTGGCCACTATGGCGCACCGAATTCAGTGCACCTTCAAGTGATGGCAGAGTAGTTGAGGTGAAATGGGCCATCCTGTCTATTATTGCAGGTGAAAAAGGAGTGAGAATAAGGACATTGGACTAGATTTTATATATTATTTTTTTCAGGAAAGCAAGGAAAAAAATATAAAAATGTTAGTAAAAAATCAACTTATTTTTTATCGTACATACAAATTGTAGTGTTACTAATCAGAAATATTCATTCATCACATAAAAGAAAAAAATATGTTTCCTTACGTTTTATATACAGTGACGTCAGTGGGAAATTATTTTCACTTACCAAATTTCTATTGAAAGTATCATGATCACTGAAAGAATTAATCACTCTTTATACTCCTTCGTATAGCAGCATATGGATGATTTATTTTTCCTATTTATTTTTCTTCCTAAGCATATGCTATAAGTAATTATATGTTTTGGAAGTTATGTAATTGTTCTCAGACCTGTTTTAATGAATTTGATGGATGATTGGCATGTATGCTACGTACAATATGAAAAAAACACCTTAACTGTACTAGATATAGAGATCCATTACGCTGTTTTCATGAACTTAAAAGTAGATGAAAAAATGCAACAATGTTACTTAAAAAAAAATGGAAGTTGTAGATATTTTCCAACATTTCACCAATTCATCAATCGATAAGAAAAAATAAATGAAAAAAAATTTATATAATTTATAAGAGGTTCCAAAGTTTCAACAATAGCAATAGACTTGAAAAACCGAACATAATATCTGCGTGCTTTAGAAACAGTCAAGGGGAGAACAAACCACCTGAGAGAACAGACTTTTTTTTTCACACCAACCTCGCAACAACTAATGCATCGGTTTTGTTTGTCTTTCCTTTGCGTTCCTTTCTGTCCCTCATACCACAAAGCTGCAATATATCGTCACACCTCCCCGCGGTGAGTGTAGAATGAATCACGCAATAATACCGCACGGGAAAATATCATAGTGCTTTACTGCCGGAATGTTTAGCTACGAGTTGAAGCGAATCATTGTGTATAAAAAAAGGACACTGAAAATCAACTCTGGACTACGGCTTCGCAAAGTTCATAATGGCATTGGGAGTTGATGGATTGATGTCTCTCTTCCCCGGACAGTGTTATCATGCGGGCCGAACAGCAACGGAACATTAACCGTTTTGCCAAATTAGGGCGGACACCATCGATTAGTGAGGGAAAAATTAAATCTCTCTCTCTCTCTCTCTCTCTCTCTCTCTCTCTCTCTCTCTCTCTCTCTCTCTCTCTCTCTCTCTCTGTGTGTGTGTGTGTGTGTGTGTGTGTGTGTGTGTGTGCGCATAAAGGAATGAAAAGTCGTTGAAAAGAAATCACATACAAAGAACAGAAGATGAATCAATAGCAACCGAAGAAAAATAATATCAATAGCTTGTACGAGTATTTTAAAGGGAATAGTGTGTGTGTGTGTGTGTGTGTGTGTGTGTGTGTGTGTGTGTGTGTGTGTGTGTGTGTGTGTGTGTGTGTGTGTGTGTGTGTGTGTGTGTGTGTGTGTGTGTGTGTGTGTGTGTGTGTGTGTGTGTGTGTGTGTTTACCGCAACTTACACACACACACACACACACACCCGGTAGCTCAGTGGTTAGAGCGCTGGCTTCACAAGCCAGAGGACCGGAGTTCGATTCCCCGGCCGGGTGGAAATATTTGGGTGTGTCTCCTTTCACGTGTAGCCCCTGTTCACCTAGCAGTGAGTAGGTACGGGATGTAAATCGAGGAGTTGTGACCTTGTTGTCCCGGTGTGTGGTGTGTGCCTGGTCTCAGGCCTATCCGAAGATGGGAAATAATGAGCTCTGAGCTCGCTCCGTAGGGTAACGTCTGGCTGTCTCGTCAGAGACTGCAGCAGATCAAACAGTGAAAACACACACACTCGTCATGACAGTGATATCCTGCCTACCTACACAATTCTAGGAGAGCGGGTGGGAGGTGGTAAATCAGGATAGTTCCGGATCTGTGTAGTCTTTCCAGATAAAACACACATAAGAAAGGAAGGAGAAAATAAAATGAGATACCTCCTTCATCAAACAAAGAAGAGAAAACAAGCAAAACAAAGAGAGACCCACAAAACAAGGTATTGCAAAAGATTGAAGATATATGTCTATAATGAAGGGAATTGCACTTATTTAAGAAGAAAAAAAACTAAATAATCTTCACACTTAAAGCAAGAAAAGGAAAGAAAAACAATGAAGGAAAACAATAGTTGCTGATAGAAATTATTGTTATAAATATACACGAAATTTTGGAAATCATGCAAAAATAGAAAAGTGAGATAGAATAAAAAGACCAATACGTAAATAAAAAAAAGAAAAAGCCGAAGAAACCAACCAAAAATTAAAGTTCAAAATAAACAGAAGGGCAAAAAGTGATAAGAATAAATAAAAAATGACATCAACCGTAGCTAAAAAAATGAAAAAAAAAAATTGAAAAATGCAAGACTACGAAAATTATCTAAAAAAAATTCTCTTCTCGTATCTAATCAGGTTAATGGGAGTTATGGTGCATTTTCGCGTCCCTCACCCCTTTAGTCCCCTTCACTCTCTCGTCAGCTCCTCCCTGGCCGATGAAGGAGCGTGAAGGGTTGAGGACAGTATGTGGGCAGCTGTGTTTGATGGTGATAATGGTGCCGCCTATTCATTTTCCCGTGCTGGCTAATTACCCTGAGTCATTTGAAGAGAGAGAGAGAGAGAGAGAGAGAGAGAGAGAGAGAGAGAGAGAGAGAGAGAGAGAGAGCCTGCAGTCGAGTGATACCATAAATGAAAGATAGATGTCCACTAAAGTTGTTGTTTGCATTATATTAGACACGGGAGAGAGAGAGAGAGAGAGAGAGAGAGAGAGAGAGAGAGAGAGAGAGAGAGAGAGAGAGAGAGCTTGTCACATTATACAGTTCCATACATATACACGTGCGGATTAATGAAAAATAAAAACTGTATTTATCCCATCAACACCATTTTTCTTAAGGATGTTTTTCGTGAGTGTCTTGAGATCGACGCGTAGTAAAATAAATTCATTGTTCTCTTTTCTCACTCACAGTACCACATTTTTTTCTCTATGCTTTTTCATATTCCTGTTCTTCTGCCTCATTAATTTTCCTGTTATTGAACCTCTGCTTTTAATTCCACCTCATCTTTTGCATCTATACTCCCTCCTCCTCTTTTCTCCTCGTCCTCAGTTTTATTATCTTTGGCATCTTCCTCCTCCTCTTCGTTCGCATCCTCTTTCACCATTTTTCTCTCCTCTTCCTTGTCTACACTCTTCGCTCCTTCCTCCAAACCTCTCAGTACTTTTACCTTTCTTGTTTTACACTCCACTGTCTCGCTTTCCGCCTCTCTCCCTTTCTCCTCTTCCTTTCTTATCCCTCCCCTTCCTTTTGTATTCCTTCCTTCCTTCTTCTTTTCTTCCTTCCTTCCTTCCTTCTTCTCTTCTCTTCTCTTCTCTTCTCTTCTCTCTCTCTCTCTCTCTCTCTCTCTCTCTCTCTCTCTCTCTCTCTCTCTCTGGGTATTTCTATCAGGTTATTAAGAGTAAAGTTTTAATTGTGGAACCTACAAAAACGAGGATATGTATGCAGGAAGAGTATGAAAATGCTAGTAGTAAACTCTCATTTCTTTTAGACATGGAATAAATTTTGGTCGTGAATGTGTTTTGTGTAGTTGTTTGTAATGTGGGAGTGTAGTGTGATGTGTTTTAGATAGTATATGTATTTTTTTTTTTCACTGTAAATACTGTTGCTGTTGTTGTGGTCATATAACTTTTGTAAGTATATTTATTCATTTATTTTGTTGCTGTTGTTGTTGATATTGTTTTGTTCGACGCGTGTTTTATTGATATACAAGGTGAATTTCTCGACATATTTTGAATTCATTTTTTGGTATACGAGTTTTGAATGAAAAGTTTTATATGATGAATCTTTTTTTATATGTATTTTCTTAACTGATCATAAAGAACAATGCTTTTTCTTTCATATTCTCTCGTTTTTTTGTTTCTAGTGACACGTGTTTATAATCGATGTGAGCTTCTTTCACCTATTTGTTATACGAGTACTCTTTTCCATAAGCTATGCAATTATTTCCTTCGAAAGGGAGAATAAGTGCATTATTAATTTCAGTTGATATTGAGTGCAATTATATGTAGGCAATCAATCTCAATGATGTTTTTTACAATGAGTTTTTTAATACTCTCTCTCTCTCTCTCTCTCTCTCTCTCTCTCTCTCTCTGTAATTATGTAGTGTTTTGCTTTATTTTTTAGCTTAATCTCCAAAAGAGAGAGAGAGAGAGAGAGAGAGAGAGAGAGAGAGAGAGAGAGAGAGAGAGAGAGAGAGAGAGAGAGAGAGAGAGAGAGCTATCCTTTCCCTCATTCATTAGTCATATTCCCATAAAGAAAATAAAAATACGGATTGGGAAATGAAATTGTGAAATACTTTGACTAATATACATTCAATTATTAGTATTTTTATAAATTTGGTGTGTAGTATATATTTTATTTAAATCACACACACACACACACACACACACACACACACACACACACACACACACACACACACACACACACACACACACACACACACACACACACACACACACACACACACACACACACACACACACACACACACACACACACACACACACACACACACACACACACACACACACACACACACACACACACACACACACACACACACACACACACACACACACACACACACACACACACGCACACACACACACACACACACACACACACACACACACACACACACACACACACACACACACACACACACACACACACATTAGATAAAGAAAGTTAAAGCTCTTTTCATGAATAGCATGGGATTAAATCCTGCATAAAAGGGGATTTTATATTAGAAGGAAGGTTAGGTTTCTTAAGTATGAAAATGATCTATTTTCATGTATATGTTTTCATATATTCCATTGTAAATTTTTAAACACTCATTTTTATTCTATATTATTGGCTGAAATAGATATGTATTGTAAAATAAGATTGAATCACTCCACGTTCTTCCTTTATCTTGGACTTGCTACAGATTTTTTTATTATTATTTTCCTCAGTGTTTTAATTTTATTAAACACTGAGGCTCTTGTAGGTATTCTCATGGTTAGAAGTCAGATAATGTGCAGGTACACTCGTGGTCACTCCTGACTACGACTCTTGATGCCGCAGCGAGAGTACTTGTTAATCTGAGTACTGTTGAGTGAGTTGATTGCGCGTTTTATTGCACATTGATGGCACAGAGTCACTCATTAAATTATCGGTAGCAGTAGAGCGTCCAGCCAGAAAGACCAGTCACGCAATAACCCAGCTGCGCATCCCTTCCAAATGACTCGTGGCGCCGAATCAATGAACGATAATCTGAACGTAATTATTAACTCCAGAAATCAATAGCCACTTGAAGTTTCACGCCAGCGACCCTCAGCTCACGCGATGGGCCGTCACTCGACTGAATAACATTACTCTCTCTCTCTCTCTCTCTCTCTCTCTCTCTCTCTCTCTCTCTCTCTCTCTCTCTCTCTCTGTTTCCATGTATCTCTTTCCTTTTGGCATTCTCTACAAGTCTTTTATTATTTACGTATATTCCTTTCCTTATTCGCATTTCCTGCCTTGCATCCTTATTTTGCTAAGTTTGATTTTCTTTCCATCAGGTCCCGTTCCTTCTGCATGTCATACTTTTCTGACTTTTTTTCATCATCAACTTCTGTACAGTTTTTTTTTTTTCCTTTGTTTCTTTCTTGTTTTTTTTTCTCTCCATCCTCCAATTCTGAAGTCTTTCCCTTTTTTTCCTTTATTTCTTACTTTCTGATTTGTCTCATCATATACCGTCATTTTACTCTCTCTCTCTCTCTCTCTCTCTCTCTCTCTCTCTCTCTCTCTCTCTCTCTCTCTCTCTCTCTCTCTCTCTCTCTCTCTCTCTCTCTCTCTCTCTCTCTCTCTCTCTCTCTCTCTCTCTCTCTCTCTTTCTCCTCTGTAGATTATGTAGATTATTTTTTTTATTCATTCATTCTCTCCTTCATTCACTGATTCATTTTATTGTTTCCTGTGTCTAACCCTCTTCTGTTATTACTTTCTCTTATTCACTACTAATACCGGTGGTGGTGCTATTGCTACTGCTACTGCTACTGCTATTCTTGCTACTGTGCTACTACCACTGCTACTACTACTACTACTACTAATACTACTATTACTACTTCTACTTGTACTACTACTGCTACTGTTACTGTTACTACTACTGATACTACTACTACTACGTCTACTACTACTGGTACTACTACTACTACTACTACTACTACTACTACTACTACTACTACTACTACTACTACTACTACTACCGCTACTACTGCTACTACCACCACTATTATTATTACTACTACTACTACTACTACTACTACTACTACTACTACTATTATTGCTTCTACTACTGATGATAATAATAACAACGATAATATTAATAAAAATAATAATACATAATAATAATAATAATAATAATAATAATAATAATAATAATAATGATAAGATAATAATGATGATAATAATATTAATGCTACTAATACTAATACTAGTTGTTGTTGTTATTGTTTGTTTTTTACCTGCGGATCTAGAATGAGAGGTTTCCTGTTTCATGTCATGTTTTTGAAATGGCATATCTATTTTTTACCTATTTTTATTTTTAATGAAAGGGAACCTGCGCTGACTGACTGATGTTGAAAAGTGAAAAAAAAATTTAAGCGGTATTTTTTCACATATTTTTCTGTGTTTTTCTTTTTTTCTTTTTGTGTTTGCTGACCACCACTGCTGATATAAGTAGATAGACATCTCTCTCTCTCTCTCTCTCTCTCTCTCTCTCTCTCTCTCTCTCTCTCTCTCTCTCTCTCTCTCTCTCTCTCTCTCTCTCTCTCTCTCTCTCTCTCTCTCTCTCTCTCTCTCTCTCTCTCTCTCTCTCTCTCTCTCTCTCTCTCTCTCTCTCTCTCTCTCTCTCTCTCTCTCTTGAACATAGACCATACCATAGAAAATGAACAACCATAAAAACAATCTGAAAAGGAACAAACACAAAAACAACCTTTTAACCTTGTGTGCGGCAGCTGCATATTTGCTGTCTCTTTACCTTTCTGTTTTATAATTTCACTAAATTAATGCAACTGCTATACATTTAACATTCCACACACATTTTTTTTAAGCCATAGAATGTATTTTCATTACATTCCCCATTCTTCTCTTTTGCAACAATTTTCTCCTTTCCACCACATTACGCCCTCCAAACCTCTATACTTGCCGCCACATCACCCTCCACCACAACCAACACTATCACACTCAATCCTCTTATTTCTCTTTGCTTTGCTCTGGTGCTCAAAAATTTTCCCTCCTAACTTCGGTCAATCTGAGGGGGAAGTTTGAGCCTCACCTCGGGCCACATTCTGCTGTTCCGCCGACCCCTGTGTAGCCACTGCCGGCCGAGACGCAAGTTTGTCACATTAAATTATCCCTCTGAGTGAATTTAAGTCGATGATATTTATGTTTTCTCTCGTGGGACGAAAACTTGAGGCCCTTTCATTTAGCAAGGGAAGGAGGGAGCGAGGGAAGGAGGAAGGAATAATAGAGGGAAGGACACAGAGCCTCAACAACGGGAAAGGAAAGTAAAAGAACACATTGAGGATGGAAGGAATTAAAAAAAAAAAAGTAGAAAGAGGTAGAGTCGTCCCAACAGGGAATAGCAATTCACATTAGTTTTTGTATTGCAAGGAATTATGGATAATTGCTACAGAGTATTATGCCACATACTGACACACACACACACACACACACACACACACACACACACACACACACACACACACACACACACACACACACACACACACACACACACACACACACACACACACACACACACAAACGCGCGCGCGGCCTTGCACTCGTCCAATTAAGACCGTCTGGATGTCATTTTTCATTGTCGCCGACCGAAACTGGGAGATCAAACCCTGCAAGAGAGAGAAAGAGAGAGAGAGTGAGAGAGATAGGGTCTGTGTTCCAACGTCCTGAGTGAGATATTGGCAGGATTGCGTGTAACGAAGTAACACGCGGAAATGATTCCAAATGAGTATTGAGAAAGTGAAGTCCTTTAAAGCCAAGATTAGAAAGACGAGGAAGATGATGATAATGAAGAGAAGAAGAAGAAGAAAGGAATGAATTAATAGGGTCCAAAAGGAGGAGGAAGAGAAGAGGAAAGACGATATATGAAGAAGAAGAGGAGCAAGAGAAGGAATGTTGGTTCCTTTAGTCTCATCAAATACTGGAGTTCGTCTTCGCCTTCGTCTCTCCTCGTCGTTCAGGGTGTGGCAGGAGAGAGGGAGAGGGAAAGAAAGAGGAGAGAGGGAGCGAGAGAGGAAGAAGGAGAGGGAGAGGTTGAGAGAGAGAGAGAGGAAGAGATGAAGCAGTTAAATTAAGTGTTGTTGATGTTGCCATTCATAGCAGCGGCACGACCATTACCACCATCACCACCACTATCCCCCCCAAAAAAAAACCCACTACTACCACCACCACCACCACCGTCACCCTCGCTGTCGTCATGATGGCCTCTCAGATTCACATTGCTAACCCAAGCACCAAAGTTATGCTCCAGTACATTTGGTATTATTGGTGTACATTACTAGTGGTGCTTGCAGTATGTATACTATGTACGTGCTGGGTGTATTGATGGTGCCGTGGGGGTGGCGGTGGTGGTGGTGGTGGTAGTGGTAGTATTGATAGTAGTGTTTTGCTGTTCATCATTATTGTTACTGCTGTATTCGGTTTTATTATTATTTTTACTGCTATTGCGTTTTCTTCTTCTTCTTTTTCTTCTTCCTCTTCTTTTTCTTGTTTTTCTTGTTTTTCTTCTTCTTCTTCTTCTTCTTCTTCTTCTTCTTCTTCTTCTTCTTCTTCTTCTTCTTCTTCTTCTTCTTCTTCTTCTTCTTCTTCTTCTTCTTCTTCTTCTTCTTCTTCTTCTTCTTCTTCTTCTTCTTCTTCTTCTTCTTCTTCTTCTTCTTCTTCTTCTTCTTCTTCTTCTTCTTCTTCTTCTTCTTCTTCTTCTTCTTCTACTACTACCACTGCTACTACTACTACTACTACTACTACTACTACTACTACTACTACTACTACTACTACTACTTGTATAATGTTTCTTGACACTTATAAAGGACTTGAAAGACAAATGAAGACAACTGAATGATAGTGAAATATTAAAAGAATAGAAAAATCACTTGAAATATTTTCTTGCTTAATGGGGACAAAAGTTATGGAGTCGAAAAAGAGAGAAAAATGACGCTGGAAATTCAATAATGATGAAAAATGGCATTAGATATTTTTCTGCTGTATATGAACAAAAGTTATGGAGACGAGATCTCGCTTCTCTCCCTCTCTGTCGTAGTTCATGCCTAATATATTCATTAAAGCTGGAAATTTCTTTCACTTATACAATTTTCATTTTTTACCGGCGGAGGGGTAATTTTTTTCACAAACGTAAGGAAGAAATAAAAAAAAACTGAACAGTATTAAAATAAAAAAAAAAGTATGAGGCATTAAAATCCCATATATCACAGCTGAAGGCAAACAAAAACAAGAAGAATAAGGGAAGTAAAGACGAAGATAAAAAAGACGCAATAAAAGGAGGTAAAGGAATAACACAATAATATAAAGGTAAACTTATGATGATGAGAAAGATGTAAAAGAGGAAGAAGGAAAGGAAGAAGAGCCAAAGAAAATAACGACAACAAAAACAATAACAACAACAACAACAATCTCCCCTAAGCTACCAGGGGTGAAAGTGGGAGAACAGGCACGTGGAAGAAAGGCTGTGGAAGCGATCGAGGGTAGTGTAGCATCAGGGGAATAAAAGCCACACATTTACCACCATAGCGGCGTCTACGCTCTTGATCTTCTGCTGCGGAAATTTTCATCCCTCTTGTGCCTCGTTGGTGAAAGAGAAGAAGAAGTAAGGTAAAGGAGGGAGGAAGAAGAAGAGGAGCAATAGGAGGAAAAGGAGGATGAAGTGATGTTGGAAAAGACAGAAGAGGATGTATATTAGTGTATCTATTGAATGAAACGAAGAGATAAAGAAGGAAGAGGAGAAGGAGGAAACAGAGGAAACGGAAGAGAAAGAAGATTAAAAAAGAGGATCCTGTAACAAAAGAGGTGAATCAGGAGGGAATGCTCAAGAAAGTGACACAGAGATTTAAGGAAAAAGAGGAATATGTGAAACACAGCAGGAGGAGAAGAGAGTAATAAGAAAAGGAAAAGAAAAACAAGAGATGCAATGAATATATTGGAAAAGGCGAAAATACACAACGGATAAGAGGAAGAGGGTAGAATAAGGGAATGATGGTGGAAAACATTTATGGGATAATGATATCATATAGGAAATGGAGACTGCCTTTGTGGTGGAAGTAGTGATAAATGATGGGAAATTGGCATGGTTTAGAAGAGAGGAGATGAGAGAAGAAGAAATGAGCAAAGGGAGGAAGAAAAAAGAGATGGAGATTAAAGAAAAAGACAACAATTTAGTCACATATTGATATAAGGGAGAAAAGTTAAACAGAATAGGAATTAAAGAGGGAGAGAGGATATGGAGAGATTACTGGATCTGTTCCCTCCTTCCCTCCTGTGTCCCTTCCGTTCTCCCCTTCTAGTTTCTCTTTCTCTCCCTCTCCCTCTCCCTCTCCAGCTCACCCTCCCTTCCTTTTCCGTGCTGACGTCCACAAACAAACCCAGCTGATGACATTCCTGGCTTCTGGTATGGCGAATGTTTCCACTTTTCCCTCTGCGAGCGTGCACACACCCAGAAACACACACACACACACACACACACACACACACACACACACACACACACACACATTTTGATAGTTCTCTAATAGCTGGTTTCCATATTTTGTTTTGGTTTGTTTTTGTTTTGTTTCTATCTGGAGTGTTTGTTTTTCTCTTTCCCAGAAAAAAATAGTAATGTTTTTTATGCCTTTTTGTGTAGGTACGCTTCTTTAGGTATTAGTATTTTGGGGAATGATCTCTCGAATTGTAATATATATATATATATATATATATATATATATATATATATATATATATATATATATATATATATATATATATATATATATATATATATATATATAT
>NC_059291.1:15210438-15217938 GCF_017591435.1 Portunus trituberculatus
TTTGTCTTGTCTTTTTGTTTGTGTGTGTCTGTTTGCATCTGTGTATTGTGTATAATTTGTCAAGTGTTATATATATTTTTTTTCAGTCGTTCTATTTGGTTACTAATTAGTGTGGTATAAGTCAAATTTCTCTCTCTCTCTCTCTCTCTCTCTCTCTCTCTCTCTCTCTCTCTCTCTCTCTCTCTCTCTCTCTCTCTCTCTCTCTCTCTCTCGTCATTCTTTGTTTACATGCATCCCAACATCAATTTTGCCAGTTTGTGCCATTCTTTCTTCCTACGCCCTCACACTCTTAACTCTATTCTCCCTCCCTCTTTCCCCTTCTTTCCTCTCTCTCTCTCTCTCTCTCTCTCTCTCTCTCTCTCTCTCTCTCTCTCTCTCTCTCTCTCTCTCTCTCTCTCTCTCTCTCTCTCTCTCTCTCTCTCTCTCTCTCTCTCTCTCTCTCTCTCTCTCTCTCTCTCTTGCACTGCCTTTGACAACTGAGAAAATAACCGTAAAATAATTCACCGTTACAGTAGAATGAACGGTGCGTCATAAAACCAGAGACTGAAAATGTGAACAGGCAAACACAAGTCGGATCGAGTGACACTGGTAAACGTCGTTACAGAGAGTTCAGTTTTCAGTGTAAATAAAAGAAGTAAAAGGAAGAGAGAGAGAGAGAGAGAGAGAGAGAGAGAGAGAGAGAGAGAGAGAGAGAGAGAGAGAGAGAGAGAGAGAGAGAGAGAGAGAGAGAGACAGACAGACAGACAGACAGACAGACAGACAGACAGACTAAAGTGGACGTTATAAAATGGTTAATACGATCTCCTCAAAACTCACGATGCAAGAAAAAATAAGATAACATGTAAAAAGGCAAAGCAAACAAATAGAAAAAAAAAAAAAGCAGATCTCCATGAAAACGAAATGGAATGCCCTTGCAAGAAATAACATGAGAAAAGTTTGTGATCTTATATGACTAAGAAAATTGCAAGAGAATATGATAAAAATGATTGAATTAAATTAACTATATTCATTACGAACATAAAAAAAAATGCAAATATAGAAATTAATGAATAGCTAAATTAGTAATAGAATGTTGTAAATTTGTGACACAAAAAATAGTCAGAAATAGAAACTTGAAACTTCCGTCTTAAATTAAGTGAAGTCACAGTAAGCTTGAAACACAGGAGTAGGTAGGGAGTTCTAAAGTTTATATATATATATATATATATATATATATATATATATATATATATATATATATATATATATATATATATATATATATATATATATATATATATATATATATATATATATATATATATATATATATATATATATATATATGTGTGTGTGTGTGTGTGTGTGTGTGTGTGTGTGTGTGTGTGTGTGTGTGTGTGTGTTAAAGAAAAAATAGAAAAGCGCAGCGAAAAAAAACGAGAAAGAAAAACACTCGCCTCCGAACTCGTTTCCTACTCAAAGAAAAGAAAAACATGAATTTAGTATGAAAGTCACGAGTGTGTTACATAAATGCTGAAATAGAACTGAAATATAACCAGGAATAAAATCAAACCATTCAAGAAATCGATAAAGAAATTGCTAGATTTACAGATGGTCGATGTTAGAAATACGGGTAACAGAATCACACGCAAAGACAACCAAGCAAATCGAACGTAAAAAGTACATAAGATATGAATAATTAAACTATATTTCATCTTGTGTCACTAAGAGTAGGATGAAAGCAAAGGAAAAAAGGAAAAAAAATGGCACATCAAAATGATTATGCCACGAAATAAAAAATAAAGAAATAAAAGGTTGTTATTTTATGTACCTATGAATTACAAGCACGTGCACTCGAGCGCGCGCGCCCGCACACACACACACACACACACACACACACACACACACACACACACACACACACACACACACACACACACACACACACACACACACACATAGAAAAAAAACAAGGAAAAGAGAACGAAAAGGAAGAAAGAAGCTCCAATAGATTGCGAGGCACCAAGTCCTTAAGCTTCCTCAGTGCGTGGTAATCCATTGAAACTCTTCCCCCTCCCCAAACTTACCTCACCTTGTTAAGAGTTCATAATTGGCTGTTAGGAGCTGCTGGCTACCCACTCGATAGTCAGAAAGCCATCCAGACAGCCAGATAGCTAGCTAGGCAGCCAAATAGAAAGTCAGCTCGATAGATAGAAGGGAGATAGCCAATCAGACAGCCAAGTAGCCAGATATTCAAATTGTCTGCCATCCAGACAACCAGATCGCCAACCAGAAAGCTAGTTAGCTACTTCATGCCACTGTACAGTTTAGAAACGTGTTACCAAATCTGCTACCAGCTCCAGCCACCCCATTAAGGGAAACAGTATAGAAAACAGTAAAATGTAAATATTTTTTTCTCTTTGTTTTATTTATTTATTTGTTTATTTTCTTCATGAAAGGTATAGTTTGCTATCTTTTCGTGTGTGTGTGTGTGTGTGTGTGTGTGTGTGTGTGTGTGTGTGTGTGTGTGTGTGTGTGTGTGTGTGTGTGTGTGTGTAATAATAGATAAAATAATAATAATGATCATAATAATAATAATAATAATAATAATAATAATAATAATAATAATAATAATAATAATAATAATAATAATAATAATATAAGGTTTATTAGGAATTACAGTACATACATACTGAAAATATACATATGGGGATTGGAGGAGGCTTAAGATTAGTATATTAACTCAATAGTTTATGGCTCTCACCGTGGTGGGGATCACACTGTGTGTGTGTGTGTGTGTGTGTGTGTGTGTGTGTGTGTGTGTGTGGGTGTGTGTGTGTGTCGCTGCGCTTCACCGTCAGCCGTGCAAAACAAGCGAGAATCATAAGAACGTGTTCAGAATACGCTTCGTGTCATTACGTCTATTTACTCGAGCACATTTTTTTTTTTTTTCGGACGCGTTCTCTCGTTCATCTCCTCCATAAATATGAGATGGGGAGGCCAGAGGAGGGGAGGACAGGAAGAAGAGGAGGGGAGAGGTATGGGTGGAGTAGACAAGATGAATGGGAGGTGCAAAAGGGAAGCGAGTGAGAGTAGATGAGTGGACTGGATGAAAGAGGATTTGTGAGGCGGCGTGAGAGAGGGGAGAGAGTGGGGTGAGTGTGGCCTAGAGAGAAGAGAGAGTGAGAAAGAGAGGGAGAGGAAGTGAGGGAGAATGCAATATGGTTCTGGTAGGTTTGGAAGAGACCGAGGAGAGGTAGAGGTGGTGAGAGTGGTAGGGATGTTAGTGAGGGAGAGGGAGTAGAATGTTCAAAACAGTGCTGTGGGAGAGGAGAGGAGAGAGATTGCAGCGGGGAGGAAAGCAGGAGGGGAAAGGTTCTCGATCCTGTGTGGAAGGGAGAGAAGGGCCTAAGTTACCTGCGGTTCAGTTAAATATGAGGAACAGAGAGTTTCGCATCTATATATTTTCTATAAGCGTCTGATTGTTGGTTAATGAGTTTTGATGACTCCTTTTCTCTTTACTTTGTCTTAGGTGTGTGTGCGTGTGTAAATAAGTAAGTAAACAAGTAAGTAAATGTTTATTGCTAATAACAATGACAGCACATAACATAATGCGTACAGGTTAAGGGGCCGCCGTGGTACAGTGGATCCGTGCGTGGTTTGGGATCCAAGGGTCTCCAAGCGCACGGGTTCGAATCCTGTCTACAGTCTGAGTGTAGGTTGGGCTTCCTCACTCTGGGCAACGGTTTCCTAGAGGGTGGACTTTGAAATAGGAGGTACCCTTAATAAGTATCCCCTTTAGCCCATAAATTCCCATGAAAAGCCCACATGGTATAAAAAAAAAAAAAAGTTACATAGTGCATATATAAGCCACGGTCTGTCGAGCCGTATCTCCTTGACGGACGTTCGTCACATTACTATAAGGTTAGGTAACAAATTACAACGCCTGAACAAGTTAAGTTGTGAGGAGGAATCAACAAGTACAATAAAAACAAAAATACAAATATAAGAAAAAATGATAGAAAGATAGAACAAAACGGAAAGTTACACAAATTTATACATTCTGTTGTGAGATCAAATAGACTTTAATATCCTTCTTGAATTTTTCAAAAGTGTTAGTTGTTAGTAGAATTTTTTTTTTTTTATCAAGAGCCATACTATTGAAGAGTTTAGGTCCTAAACTAATGATGCTGTTTTTAAATAGTATAGTTCTAAAAACTTGTCAAATTAGGTTAATGCTATTATTTCTACTGTTTACAAAATTGTCAGTTAACTTAAACATCGTGTTTTGTTTCAGATTTTCGAAGATTAGCAATAGCATAAAATATTTATGAATACAGGAAAACTTCATCAACTTTGGCTCATCAAATATATAATTAGTGGAATCAAATATTTTAAGGAAAAAAGATACATCCTAAAATTTTGTTTTGGGCAATGGTTAGTCTGTGAAGGAAGAACGGCCATGTGCACGCCCATATTGAGACACAGTACATAAGGTGTGGGTGACAAACGGTATAATATATGCTGATCATAGCTTCTGTGGTTAAGTTATTGCGAATTCTGTACAGAATACCAATAATTTTTGAAATTTGCAAACATGTCTGATCAGTGTGGTGTTTGAAATTTGTTTTGATCAATGATGACTCCAAGAAATTTAGTGTGGGTGACTTGTTGTATTACTTGACCATATAATAAAACGGGGTTTATTGAGTGTTTTAATAAAAAAGATATACATTTTATTTTGAAATATTGATTATTAATCTATTTGTATTAACGCATGATTTTATGTTGTTTAATTCCGAAATTGAATTTGAGTGGAGGAAGTCTAGGTTTTTATCCTTTAAGAGAAGTGTCGTATCATCAGCGTATATTACAAATTCAGTTTTTTTACCAGCATTAATAATATCATTGATGTATATAGGAAAAAAGTATCAGTCTGGGAACAGAGGCTTGTGGTACACCTTTGTCAATGGATGTTAAAGGAAAATAAAAATGATTACAGTACACAGCCTGTTTTCTACATGTGAGATAGTTCTGAAGAAGCTTTTGTGGTACACTTATCCCTAAATGCTCTAATATCTGTAGCAGAATCTCATGATCTAAAGCAGGGATTCTCAATCTCAATTTCTAGGGCTACTTAGATGGCTGATTCAATGATACATCCTTTGCAGAATACCTTTGCCTATTGAGTTAGTGTCAGTCACTAAATTAACATTCTGTTCGATGTTCAATTACTGTGGGTTTGGGTAGATGGTCTTATAACTCAGAGAGGTTTCTTAACAAGAAAAAGGTTGAGAACCCCTGATCTATAGTCTAAAGGCATAAACATTTCCTATACTATATTGCCCAGCCTACATCAATGAAATATTTAAACACCCCAATTGGCAGCGTCCTTACCATAAAATGAAGAACACATCATTGGAAAATTACTTTTTGAAAAATCAAGTTTAGAAGAAAATAAAGAAATAATATATAAATTTTTTTGGAAAATAAGAAAACATAAAGTAAAAAGTTTAAATAATAATTAATTACAGCTACAGACCCAGACAAAACTCAAACCAAAACACATCGGGAAGTGCCGATATCCATGCTACACTTCCGCCTTTCAACTGAACTGAACTGAATACCATGTTCAGGCTATGGCAAGACAGAGCTTAGGAACACGGTGATGAAAACACTACAGCACCCTCGGACTATTTCTGTTTCGGCCGCTAATTTTCTTTTTTTCTCATAAAGAAAACCGAACAAATATTGCTCTACTCATTCCTTGTGAAGAATTAACCTGTGCAGAAGCGAGGTGAAATGTGTGTTAAGGTTCCGTGCTGTATTTAAGTCTCTAGAAATGAAAGATCTTGGTACACCAGACAATTATGTTTTGCTCTATATTATGATGTTAGTCGTATAAACTCAAGTAACTATAAAGAAATACCATGGTAGAATAAGAACAGAAAAATACTGGAAGGAGTAAAAGCATGGTAAATCAATAGATACATCGTAATACAGTGTTTAGAGACGACTACTCTGTACCGCGAGACGATGCTGACCCACTCCTGAATTAAACCAACCTGCGAACACTGAAAATGTGACAGTTTGGGTCCTCTCCTATTGACATTAATCAAAGTATTACGATTTATTCACAATAGTAATATATTACACTCAGACGGAACACGGGCCTGATGTGTTTGAGATGTGGCATTTTGTTATAGTACATTTCGCACTATATAGCGACTGTTTAGGACCGAAAAACTATAGCTTCAGGTAGATATACAATAATGTTATCTATCGATTTTCAGTCTTAAAGTAGGGAAAATTACAAATATTGATGCATTTCTTTTATAGTCCTCCTTGCTTCTCGAAAAGGTGCACGAACTTAGAAAAGGTTGAAGAACACTAAACTATACCCTGAGAAAAAATACAGTAAAAGAGATAAGATAAAATGACCAACATCTCTATTATTACGGAGGCTAAGAATAATACCAAGACTAATTAAGTAATTCAGAGATAACGAAACGAACGACGATCACGAGAGCTTCCACGATAACAGTGTGTATGATAAGATGTGATTCCAGATTCCTCGATAGCGCTCCGAGTTTCCAAGATAACAATGCCATTCCAGTTTCCTCGATAGCGATGCGAGTTTCCAAAATAACGATGCCATTCCACGATAAAGATGCCATTCCAGTTTCCACGATAATAATGCGAGTTTCCACGATCAAGATGCAATTCCAGTTTCCACGGTAACGATGCGGGTTTCCACGATGTCGATGCGGTTCCAGTTCTCACGATGCGATTTCACGACACAATATTGAAGTCCACTTGCCTACACAGGTACTGGGACGAACCCTTTCACCCGTAAGGGTCCACCCCAGACCCTTGGGTGCGAGTAGAGTGACGCTGCCACCTTCCTGCGCCGCAATTGAAGTTCACTTGCCTACACCGGTACTGGGACGAACCCTTTCACCCCGTCAGGGTCCACCCCACACCCTTAGGTGCGAGGAGAGTGGCGCTGCCACCTCACTGCGACGCAATTGAAGTTCACTTGCCTACACAGGTACTGAGACGAACCCTTTCACCCCGTAAGGGTTCACCCCAGACCCTTGAGTGCGAGGAGAGTGACGCTGCCACCTCACTGCGCCTCACACGGGTAGCCATGAATAATGACCCGCCACACACCACTCCCCAAATAATGTCAGTGAGTCCTTTTCACCCCGTAAAGGACCACTGGTATTGTCAGTGCCTGGTGCATGGCGCACAGCGTGCCCCCGTTCATGGCGAGTTGTTCAGCACGGTGTCATTATAAACAGAGGTCCCATACACACCACTCACCACCAGACTCTATGCAAGGAGCCCTTATCACCCTTAAAGGCCCCTCACGGCATCATCTGGTGGACAGTAGACACGGCAGACTGCTTAAGGCGGCCCCTTACCTAGTGTGAGGAGCTGCAAGTTGACGACAACCAGTAAGCTTGAAGCCACAAAGGAAAATGAGTCCACGTTAACAATGGGATTCCACGACAGGCT
>NC_059291.1:15222938-15227938 GCF_017591435.1 Portunus trituberculatus
ACGCCCTGCCTCGGAGTCCCCTCTGGGAGGGGACCATAAATGTCTGCCCTCTGCTTGAATTTTAAACACAGTTATGTTTTGTTGCGCAACACCACTTATGTGAAAATGAAAATGAACGAATTCTGGTAAAAATTATTCAGATCGAATAAGATATAGAGCGATGTTCGAAAATAATTAGTTTGCAATTGTTATGAAGTGGTTATTGAAATCTGTTGTAATGTGACTATCTTATTCTCATATGTTTTACCTTAGACCACCCTGCATTATTCAACAGCGTTCAACAGACGCCCAACCCAACAACAATTAAATGACTCAAGGCGAGATGCTATAGGACGCCTAACTTCTGATCTTTCACTTGTTTCTGATTGGGGCAGAGAAAACCTGGTTTTGTTCAATGCCTCAAAACTCAATTTCTACAACTATCTACTCGACATAACCTTCCAGACAACTATCCTCTTTCTTCAATAACACTCAACTTCCCTCTCCTCTACATTAAACACACTCGGTCTATCCTTCACTAAAAATCTAAACTGGAAATTTCACATCTCTACTCTTGAAATCAGCTTCCAAGAAGTTAGGTGTCCTATGGCGTCTTCGTCCATTTTTCTCTGTGCTTGCTCTGTACAAGGGCCTTATCCGCCCGTGTATGGAGTATGGCTCTCATGTCTGGGGGATCCACACACAGCTTTACTAAACAAGGTGGAATCTGTCTTATTGACTGTCTTGATATAACTTTTCTTTAATTGACCATAAGAGAAGTTGGTAAAGCTTATAAATTATGAAGTGTGCAGGAAAACAAATGACAAAGTAAATAATGTAAAGGCAGCACAGGTGAAAGCTACACTTGACTGAGCAGGTAACAGAAGATTTAATAACAATGCACTAATGAAGGATACCTGCACACACTTTTTATCGTGGAGGTGGAGGTAGAACATAATGCGTGAAAGAAAACAAAGACGAAAAGAAGTGAATGAAAGCTAATTCCTGTGCGAGTTACATGCATTTTACCCAAGTGGCGCCTGCATGCCGAGTTGGCCTACTATTTATGCACCTGACTGGAGTCTTTTTTCAAAGTTAGTAGTAGTGCCTTGTGTGCTCTCTCTCTCTCTCTCTCTCTCTCTCTCTCTCCCTGACAAAAAAAATAATACGTCAGTAAAATCATGTGGTACATGTAACTGTTAGTGTGTGTGTGTGTGTGTGTGTGTGTGTGTGTGTGTGTGTCTGTATGTGTGTGTGTGTGTGTGTGTGTGTGTGTGTGTGTGTGTGTGTGTGTGTGTGTGTGTGTGTGTGTGTGTGTGTGTGTGTGTGTGTGTGTGTGTGTGTGTGTGTGTGTGTGTGTGTGTGTGTGTGTGTGTGTGTGTGTGTGTGTGTGTGTGTGTGTGTGTGTGTGTGTGTGTGTGTGTGTGTGTGTGTGTGTGTAACCTTTAGGCCAGGTGTGTGGGAATCATCATCAGCCAATTGGACCCTGAAATTCGCAAAATGATAATAACAAAAAGCCATTATGGGAGCAAATATGCAGCAACGCAAGTGTTGCTTCCATCTGTGAAATGAAACGGCCGTGACAGAGGCCAGCGTGGTGACACACACACACACACACACACACACACACACACGCCCGGTAGCTCAGTGGTTAGAGCGCTGGCTTCACAAGCCAGAGGACCGGGGTTCGATTCCCCGGCCGGGTGGGTGTGTCTCCTTTCACGTGTAGCCCCTGTTCACCTAGCAGTGAGTAGGTACGGGATGTAAATCAAGAAGTTGTGACCTTGTTGTCCCGATGTGTGGTGTGTGCCTGGTCTCAGGCCTATCCGAAGATCGGAAATAATGAGCTCTGAGCTCGTTCCGTAGGGTAACGTCTGGCTGTCTCGTCAGAGACTGCAGCAGATCAAACGGTGAACACACACACACACACACACACACACACACACACACACACTCTCTCTCTATCTCTCTCTCTCTCTCTCTCTCTCTCTCTCTCTCTCTCGCGCGCGCGGTGCAACACCATCACTTATTCACAAACTGGTAATTTAAACCCTTCAGTGCTGGGACGCATTTTTACCTTGAATTTTGGTTGTTATTAGACCATTTTTATTGACTTTAGGACGGGTCTATGGAGGTCAGAAAATAATGGCCAGTCTTCACTATTTTAATCCCCGCATGAGTTTTCTGTAGAAAATCATGGAATGGTGAAGATAATGATTATGGAAAGATATCATGGTACTCAAGGGAGCCAAATCGGGTGCCAAATTTTGTTATATTTGTGAATAACGATGATTCAAATTAATAATAACTACAAATTCATTAACAGCGTGTCGCTCTTTTTAACGGGATTGAATTGATTTTTTTTTTTTTTTTTATGTTACGGCCTATAGCGCCTGTATAGTTATATTTGAAGAGTATGGGAAGCGCTGCCCAACTTCCACGCATTAACGGCACTGGCAATTTATTTATAGTGGTACCTAAATTAGGGCCCATATCACCTATCTAAGCGTATCTTTGGTAGGCAATTACACAAACCTGGGTATATTGGTGTCATGTAGGTAACTTTAAACCACGCGAGAATTGGCAGTTTCAAGGTGGCACGTGGTAGAATTCGAACCAACGCACAGACGTCTGCCAAAACCACGCTCACCACCTTATCCACTACGCCGCCACCTCCCTTGTATTGAATATTTACGTTAATGGGCTTAAAGGCAAAACTAAGATTGATAAGTACCACAAATATACATACATAATGAAGAAGAATTGTATTTTATTTAAAAAAAAATGCTCTTTTCCTTTACCATTCCCTCTTGCCTTGCTCCATAACGGTGTCACTATCACCACCACGCCCTTTACTTTCTTATGTTTGTATAGTACTTGTTCCTCTTAAATAATTTTTCTATGGTACTTTGCGGTCAGAAGTGGATGAATTTGCTACTGTCACTCTCAGTTTTATGCCTTCTAATGTACTGGGTCAAAATATAAAATCTGGTTAGTAGTAGATTCTTAGCATGCCAGATGGAAGTTAAAGTGAACTGGTTGGTGAGCCATTTCTCAACAACACTTTACTTTCATTCTCGCGCTGCAGGAATTGTTGCTATCTTGGCCATGTCACTTCACGTGTCTCACCACCATCACAGGACAATGGTGCTGGTGGTATCGGTAAGACAGTAATCGCGTCCTGGCGAGATTGAGAAATTATTGTTTCGCACCTGATGTCTCAAGTTGCTCCGTTCATCAAGGAGTCGCGGCACACACGTCCCTGCCCGGCAGTCTGCAGAGGCACTCAGGGGAATAGGGAGGGACATATAGTGGACTTCCTCACCCTTCGACACACTGGTGGCTGTTCCCTGGATTTTGTCGTGTGGCCTGTCTCGTCTTGGCCATAAAACAAACACTCCTCATGGGACTGTTGCTCCTTTTAATCTCTCGAGTCTCACCAGCCTTGGGCTAGTCAGTGTGAGTCACTTACTACTATGGCAAAGGATGTTTAGTTAATTTTACATGACATTTGCTGCTAAACGATTTCGAGTAATTTTTAGGTAGTCCATGATGCCGTTCCTATGTTTAAATTTTTACCCTGAACTTGGTATCCGTAGGAGTATAGGCATGTTCTTTTTAATTTGCCTTGGTGTTTTTCAAAATCTCCTTCAAAGTTACTGTCTTAAATTATCCAGAGATAAAATGAATCCATGCGTAGACAAGAATTTATAGCTGATTGATTCCTGACAAGAACACAGTTCGACAGTTTGACAAGTATTATATGTGTATTATACGGTAAGATCCAAAAATACCTCCTTCGCTTTCCTTGTCGAGAGGCATTTACTTAGCATTGAGGTTATCGTCTATCAGATTATGTTGAAAAGAGCAGGACGGAGCTATCGGCGCTGACTTTTGACATTTCGTTATCGTTAATGAGGCGCAGGATGGACCATTGTTGATTTACCTTGCAAATTGCTGCTCTCTCTCTCTCTCTCTCTCTCTCTCTCTCTCTCTCTCTCACACACACACACACACACACACACACACACAGTAGTAGTAGTAGTAGTACAGTAGCAGTAGTAGTAGTAGTAGTAGTAGTAGTAGTAGTAGTAGTAGTAGTAGTAGTAGTAGCAGTAGTAGCAGCAGTAGTAGTAGTAGTAGTAGTAGTAGTAGTAGCAGTAGTAGTAGTAGTAGTAGTAGTAGTAGTAGTAGTAGTTGTTGTTGTTGTTGTTGTTGTTGTTGTTGTTGTTGTTGTTGTTGTTGCTGTCCTGTAGTAATAGTAGCAGTAAGTAGTATAGTAGTAGTAGTAGTAGTAGTAGTAGTAGTAGTAGTAGTAGTAGTAGTAGTAGTAGTAGTAGTAGTAGTAGTAGAAGTAGTAGGAATAATAAAAATTATATTTGTAATAGTAATGAAATAATAACAACAACATTAATAATAATGATAACGATGATTTTAGTTACAATAGAATTCACAGTATTAAGAAGACCGTTTTAAGCGCTGCATACATAAATTTACCTGATAATGATAATAATAGTAATAATAATAATAATAATAATAATAATAATAATAATAATAGTAATATTAATAACAATAGTAATAATTGTGGTAATGATTATAATAGTAATAGTAATGATAATGATAAACACAAAAATAATAATGTTGATAATAATTAATAATAATAATAATAATAATAATAATAATAATAATAATAATAATAATAATAATAATAATATTAATGATAATAATAATAATAATAATAACAAAAATAATAATGATAATGATAGTTAATAATAATAACAGCAATAATGATAATAATAATAATAATAATAATAATAATAATAATAATAATAATAATATATAATAATAATGATAATAAGAGCAATAATGATAATATTAATAATAATAATAATAATAATAATAATAATAATAATAATAATAATGATAATAATGATAATAATAACAATCATAATAATAATAGTAATAATAATAATAATAATAATAATAATAATAATAATAATAATAATAATAATAATAATAAT
>NC_059291.1:15232938-15242938 GCF_017591435.1 Portunus trituberculatus
GTGGAGTCCCACAAGGCTCAGTGCTGGCACCAATACTTTTCCTTGTATATATAATGACATGCCAGAGGGAGTAAACAGTTATATTAATTTGTTTGCGGATGATGCGAAGTTGTGTAGGTGTGTGAAGAGTGAAGAAGATTGTGAAATTTTACAGGCAGACCTGGATAAGATTTGGGAGTGGAGCAAGAGGTGGCAAATGGAATTTAATCTGAGCAAAAGTCATGTGATGGAGATGGGAAGAGTGGAAGACGGCCAAGAGGGTCATATAAGATGGGTGAAGAAGTAGTGTTGAAAAAGGTGGAAAAGGAAAAGGATTTGGGAGTGATAATACAAGACCATGGGCAGTTTGAGGCTCATATTGATAAGATGTTTGGAGAAACGTATAATTTGATAAAAAATATTGGATTAGCCTTCCATTATATGGATAAAGATATGATGAAGAAATTAATTAGTATGGTAATTAGACCAAGATTGGAATATGCTGGAGTGGTTTGGTCCCCTTATAAAAAGAAGCATATAAGGAAGTTGGAGAGATTGTGGTGGCGAGTGGACGTGTTGTGTGTGCGCTCCGTTTTTGGCTGTGGTTTTTATAGTTAGCGAGTGGTGTTTGTGCTTGGTGTCTGTGTGTGGTGCTTTTGAGTGTTAGTGAAGTGAAAGTGTGTACTGCAAGTGTTAGATTAGAGTGAAATAGTGGTTAGAATCAGTGTTTGTGAGTTAAAAGTATTTTTGTAGAGCGAGGAGACTAGGCTTGTAACCGTCAAGTTGACCTTGAAAGAGGATTAGTTGACCTCACTTAGGCCCCCCCACCACCGCGGTTCCCCCACCCTGCTGTCACCTAGTATTTTTATTTGTTCGTGAGTTAACATATTGTAAATTAGTATGGCGGTAGCTACTGAGGTATATCAGAGTGTGATTGAGTGCGTGAAAGAGAGTGTTGAGGTGGGATTGGGAGAATTTGTTGTGTGTGAGATGTGTGGGCACGACAGGAAGGTCGTTGACTTTTCTGAGTGTATGGTGTGTAGGCTCAAGAGCGAGAATTTAGTTCTTTCTCTTGAGCACCGAGAATTGCGAGAGGAAATCAGAAAGCTAAGTGAGGGGAAAAGTGCGAACGAAGTTCTCATCTTTGAATTGAAGGAGGAGGTTAAGAGGCTTGGGGAGGCAGTGGAAAAATTAGGCAGGAGATCAGTGTTAGGCCGAAGGTTGGACCTTCTGAGGGCGACAGGGTGGCTTGGCCCTCTGTCGGGAAGAGCAGAGTGGGGAAGAGGGAGCAGGCGAGCCAGACTGGGAAAGATAGTAGTCAGGATAGGCAGAGATGGCAGGTTGCGAGGGAAGGAAAGCGGAGGCAGTTAGGGAGGATAGGACTAAACCTGTTGAGTGTGAAAATAGGTTCGGTTTGTTGGAGGGGAGGGGAGAGTGAGAGTGGAGTGAATGAAGTGGTTGTGGTGAGTGAAAGGAGAAAGAAGGGGTAGAGGAGAGGAGGAGGATGGTTGTGCCTAGCACACCTCAGGTGTGTGTGGTGGGTGACTCTCAGGTTAGGTATTTAGATAGCACTTTCTGTGGGAAAGACAGGGATAGGAGGACGAACGTGTGTATGCCTGGTGCAGGTGTGAAGGCAGTGAGTGAGGAGGTGCAGAAGAGGGTTGGGGGATGGAGAGGAGGGTGTAGTAGTTTTGCACGTAGGTGGGAACGATGTCAGAGCAGGTGGGTCGGAGGAGTTAGTGGCAAGATTTCGGGAAATGTTAGGCAAGATAAGGGAGAGTGGTAGGAGGTGTGTAGTGTCAGGAATCTTGCCTCGTGTGTATGTTAGCAGGAATGGTTGTCTAGAGCCATTGGTGTGAATGATCGGGTAAAAGGGATGTGTAAGGATGTGGGTGTCAGCTTTGTGGATGTATGGGATAGGTTCTATGGGCGAAGGGATTTGTATGCTAGGGATGGTGTGCATCTGAGTAGGAAGGGTGTGGATGTGCTGAGTGGATGTCTGGAGGGGAGTTGGGATGGAGTGTAGGGGGTGAGGTAGCAAATGCATTCCAGAAGAAAGATGCTAGACATAAATTAGATAGGATAAACAGAGATAGTGAAAAGATTAGGAAAGATTTCCAGGTGCAAATAGGAGAGAATAAGATTAGGATTCCAAATAAGGAGACAGCATCTAGGAAGGTAGCAGGACTTAAATGTTTTTATGTAAATGCCAGGAGTCTTAGGAACAAGAAGGACGAGTTATCTAGTTATATAGTTGAGGAGGACTTAGATGTTGTATGTGTCACAGAGGCATGGGTAAATGAGGAAAAGTTTAGGAAAATAGGAAAGAATATGAAGTAGATGGATACATTATGTATTTACACCAGAGAATTGGTAGGATAGGCGGAGGAGTAGTTATTTATGTAAAAAATCCTTCATTTCCAGTCAGGTTAATGGTATTAAGGTAGATAACAGAGTAGAGTCCTTATGGCTGGATGTTAGAGTAAACAAAAGTAAGGTTATTAGAGTAGGAGCTTTTATAGGCCACCTAACCAGTCAGCAGATGTAGACAACCTTATGGTAGATGAGATAAATAGGGGTGTACTAGTCAGACAATTATCTTAGGGATTTTAATCTTAAGTCAGTAAACTGGGAGAGGATGGTAGGAGATGCTAGTGAAAATAAGTTTATGGAAAGTTTTCAGGATAACTATTTAGTGCAGATGGTAGATAAACCTACTAGGGGGAGGAAGGTTTTAGACATAGTACTAACAAATATTGAGCATTGTTTAAAGGAAGTTGAGGTAGGAGAGACTTTAGCAAACAGTGACCATCATATAATTAGATTTATCATTAATTCCAGTAGGGATAATATAGTGAATAAGACTAGAGTCCCAAACTATCAGAAAGGCAATTATGGTAGGTTACGTCAGTTATTAGGAGAGGTAAACTGGGAAGATAGTTTTGGAAATAAAACTGCACAGGAGATGTGGGATATTTTAAGGTTGTAGTAAAGGGTATAGTGATGCAGTGTATCCCTTACAAAGATATAAGGCAGAGAAACAGGAAGCCATTATGGTGGACTCATGAGATAGGTAGCCAGATCAGAGAGAAGAAGAGGGCATACAGAGAGTTGCAGAAAAGTGGGAAGATGTAGATTTGATTAGGTACAGACAGGTCAGAGATGATTTGAGTAAGGTTATAAAAAAGTAAAAGGCAGGCAGAGATAAAACTAGCTAGAGCTGGGAGTAAAGATCCCAAAAATTATATAGTTATTACAAGGTCAGTGATAAAAGAAATAAGGATAGGATTGGACCACTCAGAAAAGATGGTGTAGTAGTGGATCAAAATGAAGACATAGTAGAATTATTGAATGAACAATTTTCTTCAGTATTTACTAGGAAAGAATAGGAAATCCTGTTACAAACAGTGCGACGAGTAGTTTAAGAGCTTTAGAAAATATTGATATAAAACCGGGAATTATTAGGAAATTTATTCTTGAACTAGACGATAGGAAAGCTAGTGGTCCTGATGAGCTACATGCCAGAGTACTTAGGGAGGGTGTAGACAGTATTTCTGAAGCACTTAAGTTAATCTTTGAAAGATCACTTAGGTTTGCTGAGATACCTCAGGACTGGAAGTTAGCTAATGTTACTCCAATATTTAAAAAAGGTAGGAAGGATGATGCGAATAATTATAGACCGATCAGTTTAACTAGTATAGTATGTAAGATACTAGAGAAAATCATTAAGGGTAGTATTTGGGAGCATTTAAATGAGAATAGATTAATTAGAGATACCCAACATGGCTTTAGATCAGGGAGGTCCTGTCTTACAAATTTGCTCGATATCTTAGAATATATTACCAAGGAGTTAGATGATGGAAATAGCATAGATGTTATATATCTAGATTTTAGCAAGGCGTTTGATAAGGTACCGCATAGGAGGCTAGTGTACAAATTGAGACTACATGGGATAGGGGGTAGGTTAGTTGATTGGATTAGTGAATGGCTTTCTGATAGGAAACAGAGAGTAGTATTAAATGGGGCAATGTCTGAGTGGAAGGAAGTGGTTAGTGGGTACCCCAAGGATCAGTGCTAGGACCTCTTCTTTTCTTGGTGTACATTAACGATTTAGATATAGGAATTAGTAGCAAAGTATCAAAGTTTGCAGATGATACTAAGATAGCATGTGCAGTACAGGGTGAAAAGGACAATTACAGAATACAACGAGACCTGGACAGGCTGATAGCATGGGCAGACAGGTGGCAGATGGAGTTTAATTCTGATAAGTGTCAGGTTATGCATTTAGGTAAAGACAACACAAACTTTAACTATGAGATGGAGGGATGTTGGCTAGAGGCAGTAGAGGAAGGAAAGGATTTAGGAGTAGTGATAGACAGGACTATGAAATTTTCAAAGCAATGTTTAGAAGCAAGAAATAGGGCAAATAGGATCCTGGGTTTTATAAATAGAAATGTTAGTTATAAAAGTAAGGAAGTGGTGCGTAGCTTATATAATTCCTATGTTAGGCCCCATTTAGAGTATTGCATACAGGCCTGGTCACCCCACTATAGGCAGGATATCAACATGTTAGAAGCAGTTCAGAGAAGAGCAACTAGGATGATACCAGCATTAAAGCGCCTGGAGTATAGAGATAGATTAAAGGAATTAAACATGTTTTCATTTGAGAGGAGATGTATAAGAGGGATATGATAGAGTTATTTAAAATGTTCTCAGATACAAACTACATAGATGTGAGATCTTTCTTTACCTTAGAGGAGGGAAATAGGACTAGAAATCATGGCAGGAAGATTAGAAAGCAAGGCTGCAGGTTAGATATAAGAAAATATTTCTTTAGTCATAGAGTGGTAGACTTCTGGAATGCATTGCCAGAGACGGTTGTAAATAGCACTAGTTTGACAATGTTTAAAAACAGATTAGATAAGCACTTAAATTTATTAGATTTATAATTATGTATAGCACTGCATGATAGTTTTTATAAGAAATTTACTATAGTTAAACAAGACATGATCCCCATGTATGGGGACCACAAATTGTAGAGGATTTCGCTGCAGGACTTAGCCCTGTTAATGGGCCAAATATTTAGAATTAGTATATAATGTATTGTGTACTTGTAAGTGTATCTTTAAGTACTGATGACGAGGTCGCTGTGCGACTGATACAGGATAACCTAGATGGGCCCTGGTGGCCCTTTGTTATCCTATTATTTATGTTATGTTATGTTAACAAAAATGGTTCCGGAATTGGCAGAAATGACCTATGAGGAGAGATTAAAAGAAATGAATTTGCCTACCTTAGAACAAAGAAGAAAAAGAGGAGATTTAATACAGGTTTATAAACTGTTGAGTGGACTGGATGAAGTGGATAATGAGCAAATGATGTTGAGAGAAGAAAACTTAAGTAGAACTACAAGATCGCATAGTAAAAAGATAGCCAAGGGAATATGCTTGAAGGATGTGAAAAAATATAGTTTCCCACAAAGATGTGTGGAATGGTTTGAGTGAGGAGGTGGTGTCAGCAAGGAGTGTGCATAGTTTTAAAGGAAAGTTGGATGTGTGTAGATATAGAGACGGGGCCACACGAGTATGATACCCAGGCCCTGTAAAATTACAACTAGGTAAAATTACAACTAGGTGAATACACACACACACACACACACACACACACACACACACACACACACAGAGAGAGAGAGAGAGAGAGAGAGGGCTAATGAACGGCCTGGTTTCATATGATCCAAACATTCGAGTTCTGCGGTAGTACCTGAAGTGGTGTTAGATTCGCTTCATTGTAACGGACAGGTTTATGTGTGTGTGTGTGTGTGTGTGTGTGAGAGAGAGAGAGAGAGAGAGAGAGAGAGAGAGAGAGAGAGAGAGAGAGAGAGAGAGAGAGAGAGAGAGAGAGAGAGAGAGACAATTTGAAATAGGTGTCAGGTGAGATGTTTCAATACTTTTACCTGTGCTGCTCGTAGGTGATGCGAGAGAATGGCCTCGTTATTTCGTTAGCGGGTAATACGTATATATGACGATTAGAAAACATGTTCTTTTATGGTTTTATTTACTCCATTTTAGTCTAATTACCCTGTAGTTGTGAAAAGTGACCGAGTAAAAGTGCAATCTCTGCAAATATTGTTGAAGAGAAGAGGAGGGGAGCAGCAGCATGAGGGAGAGAGTAAGAGGGAAGTGAACAAAGGGGGATAAATGATTAGGCTGGAAGAGTGAAGGAAGAGAGGAAGGGAGTTGGAGGTAGATTGATCGATGGAAGAAAGATGGAGATCAAGAAGATCGTTGAATGAAAGAGAGAAGAAAGAGAGAAACGGGGCTGTTGACGGAGGGAGTGATGGAAGGGAAAAGAAGATGGAAGGAAGTTGAGAAAAGAAAAGAGAGATTAACAAAGGAGTTTGAAAAAAGACTGAGGTAATAAAGTAACATCAAGAAAGCAAGAGAGACCAGGAAGTAAATCGATGCATAGAAATAAAGTAAAAGTGTTTGAAAAAATGTAGCGGTTCTTTTAAAGGGAAAATTATGATAGATAGATAGATGAAGATAGACAGATAGATAGATAGATAGATAGAGAGAGAGAGAGAGAGAGAGAGAGAGAGAGAGAGAGAGAGAGAGAGAGAGAGAGAGAGAGAGAGAGGATGGAAGAGAAAATAAAAAAAAATGAGACTAAAAACGAATGAAAAGTTAACCTAGACTTTGAAAGGGAAGTAGAACATGGAAAAGAAAGAGGGTGAAGAGAAGGAGAGGACAGGAGGGAAGGACGGAGGGACGGAGAGGAGGCGGTTTCTGGGAGTGACAAGTGGCCTGCTGTCCCTAGAGAAAACTTTGTGCAGCCTCCTGAAAGCCTCCTTTGATTTCCTCCTGCAGGTGGGAGAGTGCTTGTTTGCCTGCTCTCCTGCCTTCGTCCTTTCCCGTCCCTCCTCCTCTTGCTACTTCTACACTCCTCGCCCCAAGTCTTCACCTCCACTCTCACCTCCACGAACTTCGACCCCTGGCAAACCTCATAGAAATGCCCCTTCCATGCCCTTTTCCTCTTTTCCTTCTTTCTCTCTATTTCCTATCGATTTCTTTTCCTCCCTTCATATATACAGTGCCATAATATACTAGTTCCTACTGCCATATCCTCAAAGAGAGAAACAGAGAGAGAGAGAGAGAGAGAGAGAGAGAGAGAGAGAGAGAATGACGAATAAACAGTAAGACGAAGAGAGATAGGTAGGCAAACAAAGACAAACAAACAATATGTAGAGCGTATATCACATTCAGAAACACACTACTAATTGTTTTGCATTTGACCAGTCACCCACGTAAGCCGCCCTCCACACACACACACACACACACACACACACACACACACACACACACACACACACACACACACACACACACACAGTAAGACGAAGAGAGATAGGTAGCCAAACAAAGACAAACAAACAATATGTAGAGCGTATATCACATTCAGAAACACACTACTAATTGTTTTGCATTTGGCCAGTCACCCACGTAAGCCGCCCTCCACACACACACACACACACACACACACACACACACATTACAGGAAGCGCACTTATTCACAACCTTCCAGGGGTTCATATAGTTAAGTCCCGTCAGCACCCCTCGGTAATTATTCAATGCCTTCCTTCTAAATGATGACTGATATTTACATTTATATTCTTGTTTTGTTATAGACAACACCAAAACCATATTTACTACCACGGGCGAGCACAGTAGGCTTTTGAGCTCCCTTTCTATCTCTCTTTTTTTTCATTTTTCTGTCCTTTGTATACCTGAAACTATTAAAAAGGAGGCCGTATCAAGGCACCTACGAAATTAATTGGCTACTTTTTAAATTTTTCTCAATTAAATATCCTCATGTGAGCAACATATTGAAGAAAGCTTTTTTTTGCTTTTATTTTTATATTCATGTCGAACAATAAGAAAAAAAAAATAAAAAGAGAAAAAAACGAGTCTCGTCACCTGGGAACACTGGTACACGGAACATAGCTCTCTTGCCGACGATGCTCTCACCTGCTGACCGGCACGTGTATTTTTTCTTGGCCTTTTTTAAGACTTGAGGGAAACTGGTTTTACGATCGAATGAAAACCCCAATGTATTTTGGGAGATGGTAGATTATTTAGATATGAATCATCCAGTTTGTTAGATTGGAAATAGGTTTTGGTAGAAATATTGTACAGAAAATTATTGTTTATTCTTTAGATGACGGTCAACGAGGAGAATAAAAAAGTAAAAAGGGAGAAGAAAGAAGAGAGAACAGGAAGAGAAACAATAAAATAAGAGGGAAGAGTAAACAATTGGATACCATATTGCAAAAATATACACATAAATAATCCACCACATTACAAACTAAGAGTCATTTAGTTACAACAATTATATATACTTTTACGTTAGAATCTTCACTCCAGCTGTGCTTATGTAGAGGAAAAGCAAGGAAGGTTGACTGAATATTTCGATTGTGTCTGACTATTGGATGGCGTTGGTGTGATGCGGACGTGACACGAAGCGAGGCGGTGAGTCAGAGGCGTACCTGTGTGCTCATGGTCTAATTGCTTCCCCTACAGGTGGCAGTGGTGGTGCCGACAGCACCGGCTCCCAGCCATCCGCCCTGCCCCTCATCTCTTCGGTTACTGCAATATAAGAGTGCCTGTCTTTTTTTTGTGTGTATGTGTTTGGTTTACTGATTGTGTGTGTGTGTGTGTGTGTGTGTGTGTGTGTGTAATACTCTCTCTCTCTCTCTCTCTCTCTCTCTCTCCCACCCACCCACCCACACACACACACACACACACACACACACACACACACACACACACACACACACACACACACACACACACACACACACACACACACACACACACACACACACACACACACACACACACACACACACACACACACACACACACACACACACACACACACACACACACACACACACACACACACACACACACACACACACACCACCACAACACAGCACAAAACACAAACATGTCGCCCAATTTTTAAAGTTAAACAAAACTTTTGTTTTTCACAGTTTTGTCTGTCCGTACGTTTGACTTATAAAACGGGCAGAAGAACTAAATTGACTTCACTACATGAACGCAATAATATACGAATGAACACTTATTCACGTCATCCTAAGCCATTTAGAGAGAGAGAGAGAAAAAATATATACTCCAATTTAAAGGGAAACAAATAGAAAAACCATCACGAGAAAAACAAGACAAGACATGTTGCTGTTATCAATTCCACTCTTGTTTTTCTCCCGCAGTTGCTCACCAGCGACTGTGAAGTGCACGGGAGGAAAGAAAGGAATATGCGGAGAGTACTCACTCCACACGTACTTTCCCGAGACGTGAATAATTCCACCATTAGTTTCCTTCGGGACAGAGTGGTTGGCGGCAGCGTCTGGAAGCGATCTCCCTCTCTCTCTCTCTCTCTCTCTCTGGATCGTGTTCTGTAATACTTTGCTCTCTCACTATGACTATTTCCAACAGCCACGGAGACGATTAACCGAATTCTCAAAAATAATCATCCTGTCAATAATGTAAAGAAATAATTAATCTCTCTCTCTCTCTCTCTCTCTCTCTCTCTCTCTCTCTCTCTCTCTCTCTCTCTCTCTCTCTCTCTCTCTCTCGTGGCCATGGCAGGAGGGAAACCACGATGTCCACTTCAGGCGACGAAGAGGAATGATGCCGAATAACAAAGCGATTATCTTCACCCACACATCCTTTGGTAGGTGTGGGTGGATGGGATTGGGAGAACGGCTGGGTTTTTGGAGAGGGTAGATGAATGATTAGTGATGTGCAGATTGGCTGGGGAGAGAGGCATGGATAGGTTAGTTAAGAATAGCTGATAGGGAAGCTGTTTCGTAATGGGTGATGGACAGACTGGTGTGGAATGATTGATGAATATATATTATGGGTTTCATGGAATTGATGATAGGAAGACTAAGATGAAGTCGGTGAAAAGGATGTTAATATAAAAAGATTGATGGAAA
>NC_059291.1:15247938-15252938 GCF_017591435.1 Portunus trituberculatus
GCTTGTTTGTCTGTTTGCTTTGATTTGGTTTAGATTGTTAGTTCTTTTTATCGTTGTGTCATTGTGTCGTATTGCTAATGTTTTTTTTTTTGTGTGTGTGTGTGTGTATACTAAGGTTTTCCTCATATGTAAAGGAAAAAAATATTAATTCGATTATGAGAACAGAATAAAAATCTTTGGCTTCGAGTACACGTAATAGTGATAATAGAAAAAAAGAAACATGGCGTGTCATATATATTGGTGGTGGAATCTCGATGAACCTCACATAGCCTAAAGCCGCTGCCCCACACACACACAAAAAAAAAAAATATATCACTAGCTTCAAATGCGAGGACATGTGAAATATTGGTGGTATGTATACAGATGCGTGTACAGTATGTCTTTGTATAATCTTACACGTGGAATATTCACTATATCACTAATACATTCTATCAAAGTTACATTTAAATTAGATGATTATGTTTCACTTTACAAGTTGACATTGTAGGTAATTTAATAAGATCAAAACTAGTAATTTTAAAGTTGGTCTGGTCTCCTTTTAGTCCATTTCTTTTTTATCATTAAAATTTTTCTTCCATCTTTATCTTATTTTGGTTTCTCTTAATTTGCACTTCCATTCACTGCCATCAATTTGCATTTATTTTTCTATATCTATTCATTTTGTATGTCACTTTCCTACTTTGTTAGGATCAAAACCCATAATAACTGTTCTCCTTTATTTTTCCATTTTTACCTTCCTTATACATTGTTCCGTATTTCACATGCATTTTATCTTCTTCATTGGTTCATTTCTATTTCCTCCATTCTTATTTTCTATTATTTCTTCTTCCCTCATATTTACTTTTCATTTATTTACAATATTCTTTCAGAAAATTACGTTTCTGTTTTCAAGATGTTTTCCAGTTACGCCTTCCTTTAGTCGCATCGCTGTTGTCATTTTCATATTTTTCTTTATCATTTTTTTCTGACGCATTTCTTATTGCGTTGTCTTTCTTGATGTAAATTTCTTTTTCCTCGTAGATTCTTGTCAAGTCTGACTGCTACGGTTCCTACTCAAGCTCAAATAAATGTTGTAGTTGTGGTTTAGATTATAATTCTGAAAAATCACAGACGAGATTAAGTATAGCCTTCACACACCGCTGAAAAGAAGAAAATTTTGAAATGCACTAATAACGAAAAAAAAAAAAAAAAAAATGAAGCACTCATTAAACCAAAAGTTCATAACTTCGAAAGACTATATAATTTTGAAACACCTCTAACATTAAAGAACATTATTATGAGATACACCATCGGCTGCAAAACCCATAATTGAAAAGAGCATAATTTTTAAACATTAAAAAAGTATCATCAAGAAAATCCATCTCTGCAGCGAAGATAATGATCGAATAGTTCAAAGTCTGCAGTTCTAAGATAACTAAAATCACCTTTAAAGTTAAGAGGAAGAAAAAAATATTATCCCCAAACAACCGTTGGCAGTTACAAACTTAACTCTCTATATTTTTAGCAAAATGATTTTTTTTTCTGTATCTCACGTACCACTAAAGTTCTTCCTTCATTTCTTTTAGCTGTGGTTTGGTGGAGTACACGTGACGTTGATATCTTTGCGTCGTATAAATTGATGTTTCTCACGAGATTTTTTCTTTCTTTGTCGATGTGGTGTTCTGCTTTTTGTGTCAGATCATAGTGGAGCTCAAAGAAGAACGACCATCATTGGTGACCGGCACAGTCAAATAGCAACATAAACAATGGCGTCAATACATTAGTAAAGGTGTTACAAAGCAGGTCATAGCATAACTGCCACCACTGCTGTCCTGGACTGCAAAACAGTAACAGTAACATAGCATAAATACTTGCACATCACTGTCATTACTCTGATCTTTACAAGCCAGTACTTCAACTACCACTGCAGGTGTTATTCAACTGTTCCTGCTGCTGCTGATGATGATACTACTGGCAATAATGGTGTTAACGATGGTGGAGGTACTGCTACTTCTACTGTCATTGATACAACTATTATTTTTCATTTCATTATATAGGATGAGAACCGACCAAGAGCAACAAGAAAATGAAAAGAAAAGCCTCTCTACGGTGCCAGTCCTCAAACAGTGTCAAAAGATTAAGCCAAATGAATGGTGTCTTGAAACCTCCTTTTTGAATGAGTTCAAGTGGAAAACTTCTGTGGAAACACAGAAGCAGGCAGGGAGTTCCTCAGTTTGTATGAAAGAGGAATGAGTGATTAACAGTATTTGTGGGCTGAATATGGGGAAAAATAGAAAAAAAAGTAAATATCTGTGTAGTGAGTCCGCGAGAGGAGGCATGCAGTTAGTAAGATCAGAAGAATAATTGACTTAAAAACAACGATGAAAGATAGTAAGAAATTCAACATTGCAGCAGTGAGAAAGCTAATATGAAAATATTTTTCTTCCACTCTATCTAAAATAAAAGTATGAATGGAAGCTCTTCATACCTTTTAGGGAGGCGGTGAAGTAGTGGATAAGGTGATGAACGTGGGATCAGGCAGACTTCCAAGAGTAGGTTTGAATCCCACCACATACTGCTTTAAAACTATGCCATTTGTCGAGTGGTTTAAACTTACCTATACATGCCCCCATGATACCCAGGCTCTAGGTGGTTACACCAAAGATGCGCTTGGGTGGGCCCTAATATGGGTACCACTATATAAATAAAATTGCCTGCGCCACTAGTGGGTGGAAGCTCAACAGTGCTTCACATATACTCTTCAAGTATGCCTACAGGCACTATAGATCATAAGTTAAAAAAAAATACCTGTGAAACATTCTCTATACATGAATAAGATCCTTTTAAAGATTTAGCAGTTTAGGTGGCGGGGGATGAAGATTGAGAAAAACTGGTGACGAAAACTCATAGAACCTAACGTTATAGAAGCATAGTTACCTGACGATGAATTGGAAATTTTTCTGTTTAAATCATAAATAAAGGATAGAGCGAGGATGTTCAGTGTAAGAAAGGAGGGCAGTTAAGTGTTATTAAAGAAAACGGGATAGTTGTTTGGAAGGTTGTGTCGAATCGGTAGATGGAGGAATTGAGGTTTTGAGACATTGAACAAGACTAAGTTTGCTCTATCCCTTTCATATAATTTAGAGAGATTAGAAGTCATACGTACTGTGGCTTATTTTTTTTAGTTGAGAGGAGTGTCAAGATATTTAAGGTCGGTACAGGTAGAACAGTCTAACATGGAAACATTTGGGTCTCCTCGCCAGAAGGGGAAACCGTGGATAGTGTAAGTTACCATTTCTAATTTTAGAATTTGAAGGTGATGTGTATAGCTACTACTAGATCTGGTACTTTTTTTATGTAAGTAGGTAAAGCTGGCCAAGGACAATATAAAGAGTGAACATGAAAAAAAGTCCAACGTAGTTACCAGTCCCCTTGCAGATCCTAGAGAGTTAGCCAAAAGAAAGGAAAACTTGTTTTGAAACCTCATTCTTGAATTAAATCAAGTCATAGGAAGCTGGAAATACAGAAGCCGGTAGAGAGTTCCAGAGTTTACCAGAGAAAAATATGGACAGAGTAGGGGTGAGAATAAGAAGAATTCCTATGCATCGAGGCAGCGGGAGGAGGAGAGGCATGCCATTAGAAAGATTAGAAAAGTAGTTGGCTTGAAAATAGTGATAAAAAATAGAAAGAGATGCAACATTTGTGTTGTGTGAGCGGAACCCTCTCCAATACATGCGAAGAGTACTGCATACATGGAAGAATAAGGACCTTGTACAGATTGATCAGTTTGGGGGCAATGAGAAAAACTGGCGGAGACGCCTTAGAAAGCCTTACTTCATAGAAGCAGTTTTAGCAAGAGATCAAATGTGAAGTTTCCAGTTTAGATTATAAGTAAAGGACAGAACCAGGATATTCAGTGTAGACGAAGGGGACAGTTAAGTGTCATTGAAAAAGAGGGGATAATTGTCTGGAAGGTTGTGTCGAATTGATAGATGGAGGAATTGAGTTTTTGAGGCATTGAACATTCTTAAGTTTTCTCTGCCTCAATCAGAAATCTTGCAGAGATCAGAAGTTAGGCGTTCTTTTGTGTCCCTGCGGTATTAACTTCATGGAGGGTTGGTCTTCTCTGAAAAGACGTGGAAAAGTGTAGGATGATATCATCACCGTAGGAATGGATAGGGCAAGAAGCTTGGTTTAGAATAACTTTGATGAATAATAGGAAGAGAGTGGGTGACAGGAGAGAACTATGAGAAACACCAATTTTAATAGACTTAGGAGAACAGTAACCGTCTACCACATCAGCAATAATACGGTCCGAAAGGAAACTTGAGATAAACTTCCAGAGAGAGAGGGTACATTGGAGATCAAAGCTTTGTGCCTGTCTGTATTAAAAAGCTTTTAGTATGTCTGAGGCAACAGCAAAAGTTTAACTAAAATCTCAAAAAGAGAATGACCAAGACTCAGTAAGAAAAGCCAAGATATCACCAGTAGACCGGCTTTGACGGAAACCATAATGTCGATCAGATAGAAGATTGTGAAGTGGCAGATGTTTAACAATCATCCTATTGAGGATGAATTAAAAAAAACTTTAGATGAAGAAGAGATTGAAGCTATAGGACATTACGAGTAGTTTAAGAGATTAGAATGGTCACTCTTTTTACAAATGGCTGAATGTAGGCAAACTTCCATCTAGAAGGAAACATAGAATTTGATCAAGTTGAAAAAAGTTTAGCTAATCAAGATGCAAGCACGGAGGCACAGTGCTTGAGAACAATAGGAGGGATCCCATTAGGCCCATAAGCCTTCCGAGGGTTTAAGCTAGATCATGGGTACTCGACCGGTGGGTCACGACTCCTCAGCTGTCACAAACGTGCTAGAAGTTGCTTTGGATAATGTTGATTTTCAAATCATCAATTAGAGGTTTTGAACTAGTACATATATATATGTTTTTGCTTCAATGCAGGAAAAAAAAACACAGCTGTTCAATGTTATGCTTTGATATTTTATGATCTTTTCTTTCT
>NC_059291.1:15257938-15285438 GCF_017591435.1 Portunus trituberculatus
TTTTCACGTTTCTTTTCCATATCTGTACATGAGGAAGGAGATAACGTGTAATATTTTTACTCCCTCTTTACATTTTCGAGCTCCTATTTACCTAATTTATTTTTCCTCACAAATAGTCTTTGTCATAATGATTGTATAGATTAGATGAGGAGGTTCTTATAATTATAGGACCTTTGTTGCTTGCTCTTTCATCTATATTACTTGCCTTATGTCACCTTTTCTTCCTCCTTCTCCTATTATCCCAACTGATAATGGCTTCTAGATCTTCCCCTTGTTAGTTCTTCCTCTTCCTTACCATGTGTTTATTCTCATTTTTGACTTTCTATTTTCAACTTTTCGGTGGGTTTATCAATAAGTAAATTAATAAGTGCAGTGCCTAGAGGTGTACATCCCTTCTTTCATCCTCCTCTTGTACCATATTGTTTTTTCTTTACTTTACTCACCCTCTCTTCCTTCATATATATTTTTATACATCATAGATATCGAACGAGGTGGAAAGAATATATATATATATATATATATATATATATATATATATATATATATATATATATATATATATATATATATATATATATATATATATATATATATATATATATATATATATATATATATATATATATATATATATATATATATATATATATATATATATATATATATATATATATATATTTCGGGAGTAGACCATTTTGAATGCATGTACTATTGAAGTCAACAGCGAGGTCTGCATTATTCTTTTTGTACAGCGTATTTTGTGTTTTTCGCACAAGGGTGCGTTCGTCCGGTTTTAGTTGGTAGAGTAGTGTGCCAAAGTCCATTTGGACTTTGGCACACTATTCAGAGTTTTCCACTATCTTGCTTCGACTCAATAGTCACTCTCTAACTAAATTTATCTGTGCTGTCTATCTCTCCCATAACTCCTCTGATTATGGTAAGTTCTTTGACTATTTAACTTCCAAAGTAGAATACTAATTCTATACCTTTATATTTTCGTGGAAATCTCCATCCTTGGAGATATCAATGTTCACCACCAACTTTGGCTTTCTTTTCCCTTCACTGACAACCCTGGTGAACTAGCCTTCAACTTTGCTATCCTCCACGACCTAGAGCAACTGGTGCAACACCCTACTCGTATTCCTGACCGACTTGGAGACACGCCCAAAATTCTTAATCTTTTCCTTACCTCTAATCCTTCAGTATAGGCTGTTACCCTATCTTCTCCATTAGACTCCTCTGATCACAGCCTCATATCTGTATCTTTTTCTATTTCTCCAATCCTTCCTCAGGATCCCCCAAGGAAGAGTGCCTCTGGTGTTTTAACTGCCAGATGGGGGAACCTGAGGAAATATAATGGTGATTTTCCCTGGAATGATTATCGTTTCCGTGTCAGAGACCCATCTCTGTGTCCTGAACGCATAACAGAGGTGATATTGTCTGGTATGGAGGTGTAAATTTCTCACTCTTTTTCTCAACCTAAGCCTTCTAAACCTTAGTCTAACACAGCCTGTTCTCGTGCTATACATGATAGAGAGGTTGCACACAAAAGGTACTTGAGTCTTCCATCTCCTGAATCTCATGCACTTAATATTTCTGCCCTGAATCATGCCAAGTCTGTTCTTCAACCTGCCAAACACTCCTTCATAAACAGAAAATGTGAAAATTCTTCAAACTCTAACTCTCCTCGTGACTCCTGGCATCTGGCCAAAAACATCTCCAATGGCTTTACTTCTTCATCTTTCCCTCCTTTATTTCATCCTGATGGCACCACTGCCATCACATCTGTCTTTAAAGCTAAACTCTTCTCTCAAACTTTTGCAAACAAGTCCACCTTAGATGGTTCTGGGCTTATTTCACCCTCTCCTCCTCCCTCTGACTATTGCATGCCTACAATTAAAGTTCTTCGTAACTATGCTTCCGTGCTAGCACCTTTCCTGGCCAAACTCTTTCAACTATATCTATCGACTTCTATCTTTTTTCTACATGCTGGAAGTTTACCTACATTCCGCCTGTTACTAAAAAGGTGACTTTTCTGTTCCCTGAAACTACTGCTGTATAGCTTTAATCTCTTGCTTAAAATTTATAAATCTATCCTGATAGGAAGATTCTGAAACATATGTCACTTCACAATCTTTTATCTGATCGCCAGTATGGCTTCCGTCAAGACCGCTCCACTAGTGATATTTTGGCTTTCTTTACTGAATCTTGGTCATCCTCTTTTAGAAATTTCGGTAAAACTTTTGCTGTAGCGTTAGACATATCAAAAGCGTTTAATAGAATCTGGCAAAAAGCTTTGATTTCAAAACTGCGTTCCTACAGTTTCTATTCCTTTCTCTGCAACTTTATCTCAAGTTTCCTTTCCGACCGTTCTATAGCAGCCGTGGTAGATAGCCAAGGTTCTTCTCCTAAATCCATTAACAGTGGTGTTTCTCAAGGTTCTGTTCTATGACCCAGTCTCTTTCTATAATTCATTAGTGATCTTTTTAACCAAACTTCGTGCTCTATCCACTCCTACACTGATGATACCACCCTTCACTTTTCCATGTCCTTTCAGAGACGACAAACCCTTCAGGAAGTAAATAAATCACGCAGGGACGCCACAGAACGTCTGACTTCTGATCTCTCTAAGATTTTTGGTTGAGGTAGAGAAAACATGGTTGTGGTTAAAGCCTCAAAAATTCAATTCCTCCATCTGTCAACTCGACACAACCTTTCAGACAACTATCCCCTCTTCTTCAATGACACTCAACTGTCCCCATCTTCTACACTGTATATCATCGGTCTGTCCTTTACTCACATCTCATCTCGTGTTAAAATAGCTTCCATGAAGTTAGGCGTTCTCCGGCGTCTCCGCCAGTTTTTTTCGCCCCTCCATTTGCTAACTCTGTACAAGAGCCTTGTACATCCTTTTGTGGAGTACTTTTCGCATATTTGGGAGGGGTTCCACTCACACAGTTTTGTTAGATAGGATGGAATCAATAGCTAGCTTTTCATCTCATCAACTCCCCTTCTATGACTGACTGTCTTCTGCCTCTTTCTCACCGCCATAATGTTGCGTCTCTTTGTATCTTTTAGCGCTATTTTAGTACAAACTCTCTTTTGATCTTGCTAGCTGCATGCCTCTCCTCCTGCTGCGGCCTCGCTGCACAAGGCTTTCCTCTTCTTCTCACCCCTATTATGTCCAACTCTCTATTACAAGAGTTAACCAGTACTCTCAACCATTCATACCTTTCTCTGGTAAACTAGAATCCCTGTCTGTCTCTGTATTTCCATCTTCCTACGACTTGACATATTTTAAGAGGGAGGTTTCAAGACATTTTTTCTTGAATTTTGGATAACTCTTTTTGTCTATAAGGGAACTGGCAACCCAGTGGGCCTTTTCTTTTTCATTTTTTTTGTATTGCCCTTGGCCAGCTTCCTGTCCTGCATATATATATATATATATATATATATATATATATATATATATATATATATATATATATATATATATATATATATATATATATATATATGTATATACTCTAAGAATTACAGAGTTTCTTTGCATTCGAATAGTTAACAGAAAAGAGATGAAAATATATGAATAAATTTGTGGAATGAAGACGTTGAACTGCAGACTGAGGCATCTAAATACCATGTTTATTTGAAGAAAATAACCTTACAAATGATTGAAGTAAAGGCAGAAGATAGTGAGAGACGCATCACTACGGTAGTATATGTGGGGTAGGAGACCAACAAAAGTGGAATATGTGAGCCGACAAGCGTTCTATTTCTTAATATTAAAGAGTGCAAAGAAAGTATTTATCCACTTGTGTAACATTTTTTTCAGTTTAGATTACATATGTTAGATTCATTGATCACTTTGACATCGTTTTTGGTAGTATAAAGCTTCCATGTGGAATAATCCTAAAGAAAAGTTAAAGGAGATTCAAGAAACCTGACTTTAAAACTTAACTTAGAAAGAGAAAACACGTGTAAGTAATTTTTTTTTGTTTTACCTCTCTGTCTCTTCGTTTATTAGCTATTCGCCCTTGTTTCTTTTATTGTCTTTCCCTTTTCCATTTCCACAGTAATCACAAACACACACATACACACACACACACACACACACACACACACACACACACACACACACACACACACACACACACACACACACACACACACACTACTATTCATATATATAATCATCATTAGGTATAGTTGAATTTCCATCTTCAATACTTTTTCGCATTGCTCTTGTCTGTTCTCTTTAAGACGCCGGCAGACCCTGAGGACTAGTCTCTTTTAGTTATTCTTCGTCCCTCAGTGTTATCCTTCTCTTTCTTCTCTGGCAACTTGTTCTTCTCGTCGATCCAATTTGCAGGGGACATTGTTTTCTCAGCTTCCCTTGTGACGCGTTGGCCAGACAGAGGATGTGCTAGCAAGGCGGCTCTGTTATTCTCTTTTTACTTTCTCTATATATCTCTCTTCTATATATATATATATATATATATATATATATATATATATATATATATATATATATATATATATATATATATATATAGTTATACAGTTTAAGACATTCTACTGCACAGTTTCTGTACGCTTTAGTTTTACGTTTGTTCTTAGTTCTTGTTTTCTTGGTTATTATTTTGTCTTTTCTTCTCATCTCCGTCACCATTAACACATAAATTCCTTTCCTTGCGTCAATCCAGCCCCTATCCTCTCTCTACGTCAGTCATTCTCCAATGTCCTTCTTTGTATCCTATAATATCCTGTTTATATATTCATTAGTCTACTGGGGTTGCTCCGCGTTGTCCCATCTCCCATCATTACATCATCATTTCTTACTGTATTTGACATCCTGCATTTTTCTTATCTTTAACTATTTCACCCAAGTATTTTTTTTTTTATGTTACTGTACATTATTTTTTTTTTTTAAGTCCATAACGTGAATCCTTCATTACTCACACTTTTTTCACTCTTCCACACTCCTTCTTTACTGTTTTCCTTTATCTTCCCTTTCATGTACTATTCCATTTTTCTCATCATTCACCGTCCTTTTGTATCAGTCTTCATCCTGAATCTTTCCTTTTTATTAATAATTCATCTACCGTTTTTTAGTTCCCATAAATAAGCCACCCTCCAACCTTACTTTGTGATATTTACATCTCAAAAACTCCATCGTGCTTGTAATTATTCAACCATCCATCTTTCTTTCTCTTCATTTGTCTTATAATATTCCTTTATGTCTGTAATTTAACTCATCACCCCATGTTACAGTCTTTCGTCAGACTATCTCCACTCCTCAGCTTTGCCTTCGGGTACTCGCCTCTCTTCCCGGAACATCTTGGTACTTGATTCGCCTTGAAATTCTGTAGGTGATTTCCTTCCCGGAATCGACGATTAAAGGTAGTGATCAGTATTATAAACTTTCATAATGGTAAGTAGAGTAATATGGATAATGGAAGTGGTTATTTCAGTTGAGGTGATGGTAGTGGTGGTTATATTGGTGATAATTATAGGTAACAGTACAAGTAATGTTATTAAGGAAAAGAGGAAATCATGTTAATATTTTTGGTTTACATGAGAGAGAGAGAGAGAGAGAGAGAGAGAGAGAGAGAGAGAGAGAGAGAGAGAGAGAGAGAATAAATAAATTTATAAATAAATAAACAATCAAACCGTACATTTTTGGCAGTGAGCGGTGTGTACGATATTCCAGGTGTGAGAATAAAACGTTTAAAGATCGTTAAGGGAAATAGTTTGCATAATTTAGCAATGAAACAACCCACCGGGTAAAGATGGCGGCCACAGTAACTTCGATTATGCAAAATTTTGTAAAGTAACGCCAAAGTAAGGTACTCTGTTGGGAAGTAACCGCCACCATCAGCCCTGCCACCACCATCACAATCTCCACCACCACCATCACAACTACCACCACCACCATCACCACCAACCGCCACCATCCCTAAATCTATAAGGCAAACATTTTTTCCCCTATAATTTACAAGTTTTAAAAGCGTTTATATTCGTAACAGTTTCTTAAAAAAAAAAAAAAGTATATATCCTAAAATAATGTCCATGCAAATAGTTTCCTACGGTGCTGAGAATGTTAACATGGAACAATCTTAGCAGTAGTAAGTAACACCCAAACTGCATTCTTACCTCCACAATCACATGAGGAAAACGACAAACATATTCTCATTGATTTTGGTGCTGTAGCAAAACTTAAACTAGAATATACACTCTCAGACAAAATTCCGTCAATGTCATACAATCATATTCTGCTTTCATTAGATGTTGTACTAGTTTTAACTTCTTCAGTACTATGTATGGTGGTGTAAAAAGATTTATTTGACCATTCCTGCAATATATAGATAGAAAAAAAAAGTGTACTAGCAAATAAATTCTGCTGCCAGGATCCGCACTTTCGTAGACGGAGTATCATCCCTCTCCGAACAGGAAAGGACAAGGGCTACATCCACTTCCGGGTCTTGGAAGACAGCGAAGGTGGAGAAACAAGGCAGATGTTCGGGTCATGGCTGGGAAGTAAGGTGAGCCTGGGTGCTTGAACCGAGGGATCGGGACGCCGAGGCATGCGCTCCACGCGAGAAGATGGAATGTAAGGGAGGTGGGGGTGTAGGTTGCGGTTTGTTCTTCACGCCAGTACAATGCTCAGTCTCACCATATAGTCCTACCCTAATGCCTGTAGATTCTTGTAGAGTGATGCAAAGAAACTAAAAGACACAGTTTACATCAACCTTCAGTAGACGTGCTTTTTTATGTAAGACATATAAGCCAAGCAGAAGAAAAAGAGGAAGAAGAAGAAGAAGAAGAAGAAGAAGAAGAAGATGATGATGATGAAGAAAAAGAAGGAGAAAAGAAGAGAAAGGAGAAGAAGAAGAAGAAGAAGAAAAGAAAGAAAAGAAGAAGAAGAAGAAGAAGAAGACGATGAGGATGGAGAAGGAAGAAGAAGAGAAAAGAAGAAATGAAGAAAAGAAGAAGAAGAAAAGATGATGATGAAGAAAAGGAGAAAAGAAGAAAAGGAGATGAAGAAGAAGAGAGAAGAAGAAGAAGAAGAAGAAGAAGAAGAAGAAGAAGAAGAAGAAGAAGAGAAGAAAAGAAATAGAAAAATAAACTAAAGAAAGAAAGAAAGAAATATGGGGAGGAGGTACATTAAGATTAGCAGGAAGAGGTAAAAAAAATGACAGCGGTGACGACAGCAGTGGTGACACCTCAAGGAACCCATAAGTTAGCAATGGATCTGTATCCCATGGGCCAACCACTGATAGGTTACGATTTATGGAAGTGTAACTCAGCGTTATCGTAGAATAAGATGAATTAAGATGAATCATATTTTGTTAAATACTCTCTGTAAGTAAATGAGATAGGCACGATTACACCGTAGACCTTTACTTCGAGGAAATCAAGGGCGTAGTTGGAGCATTGCATGTTCTTTCATACCGGAATCCGCCTCGAACTATGATCAATTCTTCTTTGGCTCAAGGCTTGCCTTTTCCCAGACTTTTAGTGAATTTTGTTGGTAACTTTTGTGATATCTTGCGGACAGATTGACGGAGAGAACGATAGATACAGATGTTGGGGTCCAAGAAGTTTATGGAGGTAAATATAACGAAACGCTATCGCCTCTCAGAATTGCCTTTTATGTATCTAGTCACATAAGTTTTGAGTATTTAAGGTGAGGAAGTGTGGTATTGAAATGACATGTATATTAAACATATGGTATTACTAAAATGGAAGGATCTTCTTATTTTTCTAAAAAAAGTTAAAGTATTCCAGTAAAACCTCATGCGACCATACGAAGGATTTATAGGTATAATTATTATTAACAATGAAAACATCCCCCAAAAAAAAGAAATAATGTGGAGGAATTTGACGTTTTGTTAGTTGCCGTATACGTACGTATCTATACTGTATTAAAGGAAAACATTTTAAAATTCCAAATAAAAAGAAAAAAAACACGTTTGTAAAATTAAATCCCACATGCAAATTAATTCAGTGAAAGCGAAACAAAAAAAAAAGAAAAGAAAAGAAAAAATATATTTCAATACCTAATCGTTACTGACGTAGAGAATTTCAGTATGTCCGTGAAGTTGCATTTCTTCTTTGCCTGTGAATAATTGCACCTTAGTATTTAACTCCCTTCAGAGATTAGTGTAGTTTTTGACCGTTAGAAATTATGTCCACACCACTATTACTGAAAAACCACAGCGCAATAATGTCTGAGGAATTGTGTTACACCTTGCTTGGTGGTGATCCCGATACACTAGCTGAAGGATATTTTATATTCCTTCCAAATGGTGCAAAATCATCGCTTGCAGATTCTCCTTGGTGATTAATTAATCAAGAAGTTTCGTTTCACACTTCCGCCTGTAGTTTTGTAAAATAAAGTGGAAGACTCCATGGTTAGATAATCCTACGTTTGTATATAGTGTATGTGTATACTAGGAGTGTTTGTTCTTATAGGTAACGGAGAATTGGCTAAAGTATGTGTTTATTGGTACCAATGTTGATGACAGCAGAAAAAGAATAGACGTGTATTGTTTTTTTAAAGGGAGTAATGAAAATTATGCTATCTAGTGTCATATGCACAAGTTTCCCACATGTAGAGAGAGAGAGAGAGAGAGAGATAATGTGTGTGTGTGTGTGTGTGTGTGTGTGTGTGTGTGTGTGTGTGTGTGTGTGTGTGTGTGTGTTTTAGGAAAGCCTCTTTTTATGTTTTACTTCAGATCGTCGTTTCTTTTCTAGGTTTAGAAGTGCTTTTATTCGGTATAAGTGTCACGAGATAATCAGTCGTAGAATATAATGCAAAGTAATTATATACTAAAGTTACTGTTATCACGCTCTACAAGTACTTTGCTGAAGGGCATACTGAATTTAATATTAATTTATTTCGAAGTAATGGCGTTTAACAGCGTTTCCTTGATATGATGAAACACATAATTTTTAATGTTTCTCAACTCAATGAAACGAACGGCAATTACTGAATGAAGTTGGTACGTGACGAGTGATGTCTTCAAGCAACAAGAACTAACATGGTACCCTTCACGGATTTTCTGTTATGAAACATTTACTTGATAGTAGACTATCTACCCCTAGAGAAGTAACGAATAACAAACGAGACATTGCTTTTAATTGTTTTTGGTGATCATGGAGTTGTGTGTGTTGTCAAACTCTTTATTACATCGATAATCCAGCAGCCTGTACAAATGTGTGGTCATAAAGTATGGTGTTCCTAGCATCTATTAATGTTTTACTTGTAAAATAGTGCTAACAATTATTTTGGATGTTTGCTTTGCGTCTTAACATGCTAATAGATCACCAAATAACAAAAAACAATTTTTCACGTAGATTTGAAAATAAAAAATATACATTTTCACAAATTAAAATGCGATACTATTTCATTTAATCTTGGGGATAGAAACAAACGCATAAGCGCGCAGATCAGTGTACAATAAGTAGAAACAAACGCAAAACTAAACTTTTTCACCGATCAGGACGATTATAAACACAACACAATGCTAAGATACAACATATAGTCGCCCGACAGCTGAGGTTATACTATGCCAAGACGTGGAGACTCACGTGGTCCTCGACGACTTGAGCTTCAGACAGGACTCGAGGAGAGGAGAGTGAGGAGAGAGTGTTTGTACCAAATTCGTGTGTGACTTCAGGCCAATTACGGTCAAAGTGGCGACGCGGGAGGCATGCAGAGGGAGAGCAGGACAGCAGGAAGGGACGAGGCAACTTGGGGAATGCGGATGGAAGCTGACAAGGTGGAAATGGAGGGAAACTGACAGAGAGACAGAACCTGACGGAGGGAAGACGGCTAGAGATGTGACAGCGGTGTATGAAGGAAGGCTGGCGGTGCAGAAGTGGTTGTAGTGGAAGGAAGGAGCTGCGTGAGGAAAGTGGAGGATGGTTGTAAGAGGAAGTGGAGGAAGATTAATAGATGTTAGAGGGAAACATATATGATAGGTGGAAATCTCGAATTCAGTAACACTCTCCCTGATAAATTTCTACAATGTGGGAATTCAGATAGAAATAATGGTTACTTTGATATTTTAATTTTCATTCGGAGTTTATCTAACTGAGCCTTGCGTTACATAGAAATAAAATCATTATCGGATATGAATTGTAAAAAAAAAAAAAAAAAAATTATAGATGCAGACGTAGGCGTAACAATTATTAAAAAATGCCTTCTAACATTCACCCATCATCTGCATATATAATTTTATCTTTTCTGTTTTTTCATTGATTGTCCAAGAAATCATTAAATAAACATGTACTTTAGGAGACTTACTAACACTTATTTGACCCATTATGTTTGTTTATTTATCACTGGCAATGAAATAAATGTAAGAAACCAAATAGAAAAAGAAAGAATATTATAGTCACCCATCTCTCCCACCTATAGTTCAGTGACAGGAAAGCCAAGACAGCACCGTCTATAATAAGGAAAATGTGCCGAATAAAATACTAACTGGAAATTATTAAATGAGAGGAGTATGCATCTCTTTACTCTAACATTATTGCAGATGTTTCACACTTTACATTTAAAACATTGAGAAAAAAAGGTGAAATAATACTTATAAGGAAAAAGACATTACTAGTAACTATTTGTTGCTCGAAAACTGCAATCCATGATTGATCTTAAAATGTAGTATGAAATTCATGCTTGGTAATTTGTTTTTGTTTTTTCAATGGCCAATAGTTTTATACCGAAGTCCCTTTTGTTTGTTTTCTTTTCCCTCATAAATAGACGTCACCCAGCTGCCAGATTCACCACAAGAAAGATTGATGATATTCACTTGTAGAAAGCTCGCGCAGCCTGGGTGGGATAGCAGGGAGTAAGTTTACTGCGCTGCTACTCGTTGCTAGAAATAATCATTACATATGCGTACACTAAATAATTCCTTCCCGAGTTACACAACAGCAGGGAAAACAAGCAAAACGGCGGAAAAAACAAGCCTGGTGAACTAAAGGACAAGAATACTAATGGATGTACAACGGAGGACAGGAGGTGCAGTTTGGTTTTCCTCACATCAGAAACTGATCTAAGGTGATTTTGTTCTTTAATTGATTTTTTTTCTTATCTATTTAGCTACAATCAAGTCCGGCAACCACGCGATCTTTGGATTCGAATCCTGGCCACGGTCCGAGAGTAGGTAGGGTTTCCTTACTCATGGTAATGGTTTCCTAGCGGGTGGACTTTTAGATAGGAGGTATCCCAAAAAGTACCTCTTTTAGCCCATAAATTCCCGTGAAAAATTCACATGTTATAAATAAAAAAGGTAAATAAATAAAACGCCAATCGTCCCTACACACATCAATAGGATTCAATCCCGTCAGCCCCAGTTGAGAGGGAAAATATCATGGACCACCAAACCGAACTCTCATTTTCAAGAAGTAGAACTTCAAATACACAACGAGTCTTTAGTCTGGTTCTGATCCACAAACGTCTGAATTGTGAGCCCAACATTCTTTCACCAAACTACACTGAGCTCTCAATTATGCACGAAGAAAGTAAGACGAAAGGAAGCTTGGGGATGATAGTGTGAGTGGAACCCGTTAGTACTCTAATACATCAATGCTTATCTTAGTCTGCGTTCTGTTATTATCGTCATTTACAACATAAGATTTTCTTATTTGGCTACTGTTACAGAACATCAAATTATTAGTTTCGTTTGAAATTACAGCGATAGATATACTAAGTGGTAGTCTTTCTGTTAATTACAATGTATGGTTTGCTTTCACTATCTAACATGAATTATGACATAGAAAATGGTGTCGTGATTGTGTGTGCCGTTTAAAAGGGAGTGTTTCCTGTGATCGGACTCTCGCTTGTAAAACGTGTTCTTTTTATTACCTCGCGGCATTGTTAATAAAACTAATTTAACCCTTCACATTCATTCTACGTATCTGCAGATATTTCTGTTTTAAGTCTTATGCCATGAAAAATTTCATAGATATAAGGTTACATTATATATTCTTTGTGAGGCTTAGATGCTGCGTTACCATGGTTCGTCAACCTCGTTTTCTATTCATGGTAACTGCAGGGAAGAGGAGCCGCAATTGTGCTTCATTCTCTTTTTTTTACTTATTGTCTTTCATGTAAGATGTGTACTGGCCAAAAAAAAGAAAAAGAAAAAAGAGAGAAGTAAAGATTGCAATAAAAGGGCCAGTGAGGTGCTGGTCCCAGAACAGTTGAAACCATTAGTTAAAAGCAAAAAATAAGTGATTTGAAACTCTGTCTTAAAAATGAGTTCAAATCAAATGGAAGATTGAGAATACTGGTAAAACTTAAGGCTTTAGAGATATGAAGAAGATAGGAGTCTAAGAAGGAAAAACAATCTTGTGCAGGAAGCAAGATCAGAACATTTGGCATTAAAATAATGGTAGAAAATAGCAAGAGATGCTAGAAGATAGTAGACACCTACCTAAACGATAACGATAATATACTCCTGGCGAGGTCTAATAGCACTAGTTCACGGGGTGCTGTGAACCTTCAATTAAAGCTAGTTGTGATCTTGCTGAACGTTTCCTTTTGTGTCTCACAACTCTAGGGAGCAGTCACAGTCTGCCCTCTAAATTCAAATCTCTTCACACAAAACTACATGCTCTTACCACACACACACACACACACACACACACACACACACACACACACACACACACACACACACACACACACACACACACACACACACACACACACACACACACACACATCCTTCACTTAAAACTCGAAATTAAAAATTGCGACTCCAAATCCAGCCTCATACTCTCCTTCTGGGGAGGGGACCAAATATGTTCCCAGGTCGGACTGCTGTCTCGGTGGCGGCCCATAATATCTTAAATGTAATTTTCAATCTGTAAGCACCACCTCTCCTCCACCAAAACTCATCTTCTTTACCTCACCGAAACACAACTGTCTGAGGCGACAGACAGTAGTCCCTTTTCTTTTCTCTCCTACTTTCTATATCCTCGTTTTCGCTCCAAAGCTGGATGTTGTGTCTATGTGCACAATGACTTGAATTGCTCTCGTGCCGACGCTCTTGAATCTTCCGAATTTTCTACCATATGGCTTAGACTAAACAGTCACTCTCAAATTAAATTTATCTGTGCTCTCTAAATCTTCCTTAACTCCTCTGACTGTAGTAATTTCTATGACTAACTTCCAAAGTAGAGCACGTTCTGTCCCTCTACCCTTTTGCGGAGATCTCCATTCTTAGAGATTTCAATGTCCACCACTAGCTTTGGCTTTTCTCTCCCTTCACTGACCACCCTGGTGAACTAGCCTTCAACTTTGCTATCCTCCATGATCTAGAACAAGTAGTGCAACACCCTACTCGTATTCCTGACCGTCGAGGAAATACGCCCTACATTCTTAATTTTTTCCTTACCTCTAGTCCTTCAGCTTATGCTGTTACCCTATCTTCTCCGTTGGGCTCCTCTGATCACAATCTCATTTATGTATCTTGTCCTATTTCTCTAATTCTCCCTCAGGATCCCTAAAAATAGAGGTGCCTCTAGCGATTTGCCTCTCCTAGTTGTGGGACCTGAGGAGGTATTATGCTGATTTTTCCTTGAATGATTACTGTTTCCGTTTCAGAAACCCAACTCTGTGTTCTGAACGCATAACAGAGGTGATAGGTATGGAACCGTACATTCTTTATTCTTTTTCCCAACCTAAACCTTCTAAACCTTGGTTTAACTCAGCCTGTTCTCGTGCTATACATGATAGAGAGGTTGCCCACAAAAGGTACTTGAGCCTTCCATCTCCTGAATCTCATGCACTTTATATCTCTGCCCAGAATCATGCCAAGTCTGTTCTTCAATTTGCCAAACATTCTTTAATAAATAGAGAATGTCAGAAACTTTCAAATTCAAACTCCTCTCGTGACTTCTGGCATCTGGCCAAAAACATCTCAAATAACTTTACTTCTTCATCTTTCCCTCCTTTATTTCATCCTGATGGCACAATTGCCATCTCATCTGTCTCTAAAGCTTAACTTTTTTCTCATACCTTTGCTCACAACTCCACCTTGGAAGATTATGGGCTTGTCTCTCCTACTCTTCCTCCCTCTGACTATTTCATGTCTACAATTAAAATTCTTCGTAATGATGTTTTCCATGCCCTCGCTGGCCTAAACCCTCGGAAGGCTTATGGACCTGATGGGGTCCCTCCTATTGTTCTCAAAAACTGTGCTTCCGTGCTTGCACCTTGCCTGGCCAAACTCTTTCAACTTTGTCTATCGACTTCTACCTTTCCTTCTTGCTGGAAGTTTGCCTACATTCAGCCTGTTCCTAAAAAGGGTGACCGTTCTAATCCCCCAAACTACCGTCCTATAGCTTTAATCTCTTGCTTATCTAAAGTTTTTGAATCTATCCTGAAAAGCAAGAATCTCAAACATCTGTCACTTCACAATCTTCTGTCTGATCGCCTGTAAGGCTTCCGTCAAGGTAGCTCTACTGGTGATCTTCTGGCTTTCTTTACTGAGTCTTGGTCATCGTCTTTTAGAGATTTCGGTGAAACATTTGCTGTAGCGTTAGATATATCAAAAGTTTTTGATAGAGTCTGACACAAAGCTTTGATTTCAAAACTGCCCTCCTACGGTTTCTATCCTTCTCTCTGCAACTTTATGTCAAGTTTCCCTTCCGACCGTTCTATTGCTGCTGTGGTAGACGGCCACTGTTCTTCTCTAAATCTATTAATAGTGGTGTTCCTCAGGTTTCTGTGCTATTACCCACTCTCTTTCTGTTATTCATTAATGAACTTCTTAACCAAACTTCTTGCTCTTTCCAGTGCTACACTAATGATACCACCCTATATCTTTCCACGTCCTTTCATAGACGACCAACCTTCACGAAGTCAACATATCACATCGGGAATCCACAGAATGCCTGAATTCTGATCTTTCTAAAATTTCTAATTAGGGCAGAGAAAATTTAATAGTTTTCATTGCTTCAAAAACTCAATTCCTCCATTTATTAACTCAACACAACCTTCCAGCAACTATCCCCTCTTCTTCAATCACACTCAACTGTTCTCTCCCACACTGAATATCTTCGGTCTGTCCTTTACTGGACAGACTGGATCTTAACTGGAAACTTCATATTTCATCTCTTGCTAAATCAGCTTCAATGAAGTTAGGCGTTGTGAGGCGTCTCCGCCAGTTTTTCTCGCCCTTCCAATTGCTAATTTTGTACAAGGGCCATATTCGTCCTTGCATGGAGTACTCTTCGCATGTTCCACTCACACAGCTTTATTAGATAGGATGGAATCAATAGCTTTTCGTCTCATCAACTCCTTTCCTCTGACTGAATGTCTTCAGCCTCTTTCTCACCGCCGAAATTTTGCATCTCTTTCTATCTTTTATCGCTGTTTTCATGCTAACTGCTCTACTGATCATGCTAACTGCATGCCTTCCTTCGGCTTCGCTGCATAAGGCTTTATTCTTCTTCTCATCCCTATTCTGTCCATCCCTCTCATGCAAGAGTTATTCAGTATTCTTAATCATTCATATCTTTTACTGGTAAACTCTGGAACTCCATACCTGCTTCTGTTTTTCCATCCTTCTACGACTTAATTTCTTTTAAGGAAGAGGTGTGAAGACATTTGTCCCTAGCTTTTGGCTGACGCTTTCGAATCTTTTAGGGAACCTGCAGTTTTAGTGGGTCTTTTTTTTAACATTTTGATGCCCTTGGTGGTCTTCCATCTTGCATAAAAAAAAAAAAATATTGCCGCAGAGAGAAAGAGACTGAAGACAGATGAACAAAGGAATTGATTAGACGAAAAATCTTCTGATTCCACTCTGTCTAAAAGAACTGTATGAGTTGAACCTCTCCATTCCGTACATGTGAAGCATATCCAATATGTGGACGGATAAGGCCCTTGTACAAAGTTAGCAGGTGTATTGGGCGAGATGGTGGTGGGGAGGCGGTGATGACCGGTAAGGAAAACTGACGGAGACGTAGAATTAGAATGCCTGACTTTATAAAAGTTTTTCTAAATAATGATGTAAATAAGATGTAAATTTTCCAGAATAATTTATAAGAAAAGTAGAGACCATGTATGCTCTGAGTCTATGTAAATAAGAGGCAATAGAGTGTCACTGAAGAAGAGAAGATTGTTGTATGGAAGGTTATGTTACAATGATAGATGGATAAATTGAGTTTTTAAACACTGAACAATACTAAGTTTGCTCTGCCCTAATCAGTATAAATATCCGAAACTAGGCGTCTTTGGCTTCATTGCATTATTTGTTTACCTCTTGAAGGGTTATATATCTATTTACAAATTTGGAAAACTCCATAGTGGATACCGTAAGAAGTTTGTTTTGACTTTAGAAGATTATTGATGAAAAATAGGAAGAGAGTTGATGACAACACAGATACCTAAGGAAAGAAAACTTAAATTATTATTTTTAAGTGAATGGGGAAGCCCAAGGAAGATAGTTTGGAAAACAAAGCTTTGTGCCAGACTCTATGAAAAGTTTTTGATGTGTCTAAGGCATTAGCAAAAAATTCACCAACATCTCTGTAAGAGAAGGATAACCAAGACTCAGTAAGGAAGATCACCATTAAAGTGGCCTTGACGGGTACCATAATAGCGACAAAATAAAAGGTTTCTGAAGGTATAGACGTACAAGAATCTTTATTTTCAATGATTACTGGGATTTGAGGGATAAGAACGGTCACCCTGTTTAAAAATGGATTGCATGCAGGCTTAATTCCAATATGAAGGGAATATAGATCATAATGGAGAGAGTTGAAAGAGTTTGACTCGTTGAAATGAATTCACGTAAGCAGAGTTTCGGAGAATGATAGTATTAAGAACGGACAGAGTTAAAAGAGCTTGACTAGTTGAAATGAATTTCATGGGAGCAAAGTGTCGAAGAATGATAGAAGTAGAAAGAACACCGTAATGCCGGAAAGCTTAGTGGGAGTTTTTGGAGAGCAAAGACATGAAGATCGTCATAACAAAGGACATGAAGTACTCATTACGAAGTAACCTGAAGTAGTTAGAGGGAGGAGGAAAGGGAGGAACAAGCCCTTAATGATCTGAGATAGAATTGTTTATCTTTAGAATAATGTAGCTGAGAAGGAAGTAATGCCATCAGGTTGCATCAAGGTAAGAGAATATGAAGCAAAGTTATTGGAGTTGTTTTTGAAAGATGCCAGAAATCCTAACGGGAGTTAGATCTTCAAAGATTTTGACATTTCATCAAAGATTATTTATGTATATATTTATTTATTATCTATCTATCTATCATTATCATTATTGTATATATATATATATATATATATATATATATATATATATATATATATATATATATATATATATATATATATATATATATATATAAAACACCTTTTTTTTTTTTTTTTGTCAGATGGAAAACAGACTTGGAATGATTACAAACAGAGATATAAAGCGCATGAGATTTAGGTAATGGAAGGTTCAAGTACTTTTTTGAGGATCCCCTCTCTGTTATGTGTAGCACGAGAATAAGCTGTATTAAACTAACTTCTGGAAAGTTTACGTCGCGAGGAAGAGTGAGGAATCTACGAAAACTGTAGTCATTGTAAGAAAAATCAGCATAATACCTCTGCAGATTCCCCAAGCTAGAAGAGTGTTTTGTCAGAGGCACCTCCGCTTTTCAGGATCCAAAAAGAGAGATGGATGAGATAAGACAAAAATCACATACAAAATTGTGGTCGAAGGAAGGCAACAGAATGATCAGAGTAACAGCATAAGAGGTTAAAAAAAAGTCTCGTTTTGTATATATGTATAATTATATATATATATATATATATATATATATATATATATATATATATATATATATATATATATATATATATATATATATATATATATATATATATATATATATATATATATATATATATATAGTTAATCCCAGTCTTTTCTTCTACATTTCGTCCTGAAATTTATTATTCGTTTATATAATTTAAATCATTTTTTCCAGTTTCCTTTCTTCTTCTTCTTCTTCTTCCTCCTCCTCCTCCTCCTCCTCCTCCTCCTCCTCCTCCTCCTCCTCCTCCTCCTATAATCCTCCTCCTCTCCTTCCTCTCCTCCTCCTCTTCTCTTCTCCTCTCTCCTCTCTCTCTCTCTCTCTCTCTCTCTCTCTCTCTCTCTCTCTCTCTCTCTCTCTCTCTCTCTCTCTCTCTCTCTCTCTCTCTCTCTCTCTCTCTCTCTCTCTCTCTCTCTCTCTCTCTCTCTCTCTCTCTCTCTCTCTCTCTCTCTCTCTCTCTCTCTCTCTCTCTCTCTCTCTCTCTCTCTCTCTCTCTCTCTCTCAAGCCAAGGAGTGTAGTCGGCAAGTACGTAAATTAGGATGAGGAAGTCTGGGCCAGTATATATTCCACGGTTACAATTAGAAAAGAAGGATATATATATTCCTCGGCTCTCTCTTCCCTTTCCTCCCTCCCTCCCTTCGTCTTCCCTCCGCCGAGAAATATGTCTCATTATGCATAGTTTAATGGTTTGCCAGATCTGTTTGAAAATTTATCTTGCATTTTTAGCTGCTTAATCTTTCTGATGTTACCGTAAAATTTGCTGAGCTAGTGGTGGTGGTGGTGGTGGTGGTGGTAATGGTAGGTTAGGGATGATTGGTGGGTGTTCTCGTCAGCTTTGATCACTAAGCCTTTATCCCTCCCCTCTAGGCTCTCTCTCTTTCTCTCTCTTGAATAGAAATGTGGCAATAAGGAATGAATATAAGTGATGGCAAGGTTGGTTGGTTTGTTATTGATTAGGTAAAAATCTGAAGCAAAAATTGTGACTGGATGCTGCAGATGCTAATTATAATAATATTATCATGATAACAATACAATTTCTTTAGGCTCAATGAATTTTAATAATATAATGACAATAATGATGAAGTAAATAAATATAAATAATAATAATGATGAAATATAATACTAATACTACTAATAACAAATGTGATAATAATGGTAATATAATAATAATAATGATAATAATAATAATAATAATAATAATAATAATAATAATAATAATAATAATAATAATAATAATAATAATAATAATAATAATAATAATAATAATAATAATAATAATAATAATATAATAATAATGAGAATAATAATACTGGTAATAATAATGATAATTATATTAACAATAATAATAATAATAATAATCATAATAATAATAATAATAATAATAATAATAATAATAATAATAATAATAATAATAATAATAATAATAATAATAATAATAATAATAATAATAATAATAATAATAATAATAATGACTAACATTAGGAGTATTAGTAGTAGTAACAGTAGTGTAGTAGTAGTAGTAGTAGTAGTAGTAGTAGTAGTAGTAGTAGTAGTAGTAGTAGTAGTAGTAGCAGCAGTAGTAGTAATAGTAGTAATAGTCATAGTAGTAGTACCAGTCAGTAGTAGGAGTATTGTTTTTTATGATATATATTGTTATTATCATTATGAATATTATTATTGATATTATTATTATTATCATTATGATTATTATTATTATTATTATTATTATTATTGTGTGTGTGTGTGTGTGTGTGTTGTTATTATTATTATTATTATTATTATTATTTATTATTATTATCATTATTATTATTGTTATTATTATTATTATTATTATTATTATTATTATTATTATTATTATTATTATTATTATTATCATTATTATTATTATTATTGGTATTATAATGATAATGATAATTAATGGAATGAATCTAACATGTATTATTTACAAATTGGCGGTTAAAACCATATAAAATGTGATAATTGATCCTTACATCCTCTATATATCAATATATGACATCCTTAGATGTTTTGAGTATTAATTCACGATGATCAGATGACAACAACAATAATATTAAATGATAATGAATATAGTAGTAATAACAATGGTGGTAGGAGTAAAAGCAGCAGTAGTAGTAGTAGTAGTAGTAGTAGTAGTAGTAGTTGTAGTACATCATGTTCAGTGGTTGTCTTGTGTCGTCATTATCGTCAATTCTCTTGGCTGTATCGTGCCATTTTTATGTAAGTCGCATCAGTGTACCTGTCACCTTTGCCTTCACTGCACCACCACTACTACTATCGAGATACAACGCTGCTGCCACCTCTCCTGAACACCTTTTCTTCTGCCACTACCAAATCACCTCTGATGTCGAAAATACCAGTACTTTCATTTATTGCATTTTCAAATACTTTATCAGATATTCTGTTAATTCCCCTCTCTGTCTGTCTGTCTCTCTCTCTCTCTCTCTCTCTCTCTCTCTCTCTCTCTCTCTCTCTCTCTCTCTCTCTCTCTCTCTCTCTCTCTCTCTCTCTCTCTCTCTCTCTCTCTCTCTCTCTCTCTCTCTCTCTCTCTCTCTCTCTCTCTCTCTCTCTCTCTCTCTCTCTCTCTCTCTCTCTCTCTCTCTCTCTCTCTCTCTCTCTCTCTCTCTCTCTCTCTCTCTCTTATTCTTTTTATTCATTCGGTGTGTTTGTAATTTCCTTGATTCTCGTCATATTTTTTTTCTTTACATTACGTTAGGATTTTTTTTTTTCTGCTTTTTAATTTCCTCGAGCATCAGCCAGGCCGTGATTGATGTGAACTCATTTCTTTAAGTAATATCTGAGTCCACCATCCCTCATCACATTTTCCTTCGTTATTCTTTTCCACCCTACTTATTTTTTTCTTTTCTTCTCTTGACTTAATTCTTTTTAGCTTTTATAAATTGTATCAACTGTGTTCCAATTTCTTTCTTTCTCATGTATATTTCCTGTATTCTCTTTTATTTTGCCTTCTCTTTTTTTTCCTTTTCTTTTTTATTTCTTTTCTTTTCTAGTTTTCTTTCTCTTTCCTATATTTTTTTCATTTTTTCTCTTTTCATTTTACCTTATTATCTTGTGTTCTTTTCTTTTTCTTTACCTGTTTTTGCATCCTTGTTTTCACTAATTTCTAACTATTCCTTTTATTGTTTTTTTCCTTTGTGTTTCTTCTAACTTTCCTTTTCCTTCTTTCTTATGCATTTATTGTGTTTCTCTTCTTTCCATTTACTTTCTTTTCCTTTCTTTCTTTTCATCTCCTTCCTTTCATTCTTCACTTTACAACTCAATGCTTCCTTTTACTCAAGAAACTCTGCTCTCATTCACTTCTTTTACTCTCTCTCTCGCTCTCACTCTTTCCCTTAGTGCCTCCTCTCATTACCATCTCTCCCGCCCAAAAACCTTTTCCTATCTTTCTCCTCATCCGTTCCCTCTCTCCCTTTTATCCTTTCTCTCTCTCTCTCTCTCTCTCTCTCTCTCTCTCTCTCTCTCTCTCTCTCTCTCTCTCTCTCTCTCTCTCTCTCATCATCTTGTATTATTTTATGTCATCTTTATATTTCCTTTTCGTTTTGTATGATATTATCTTTTCCTTTTTTTCATATCTTTTATCATTATCTTATTTGTCCTTAATTTTTTTCCTTTCAGTTTCTTTTAATTTTCTCCTGCTTTGCTCCTCAGTTTTCTTCATACATCAATATCATTTTTTCTCTCCAGTGTATTAAATCTATGATACATTTATGGATATTGAAAACAGATTGGAAGTACAAGGTATACGTACTTTTTTTTTCTTCCACGTCTTTTACGTGCTCCTAACCAATATTCTTAGGGTCTATTGTCTTAAAGATATATACATTTGTTTTCTGTGGCAAGATAGCCTTCCTCCTTAGCCACCAATGAATAGTTGTTGAAGTGGTAATTTTGTCCGTATTATATCATTAGCTTTTGGGGGGACGTAACGCCCAGCAGGTGTTCTGATTGAAGAGGTTCTGATTTATTCATCTATTTATTTTTTTTTTTTTTTTGTGTGTGTGTGTGTGTGTACGTACGTTCGCGTCCCCGCGTGCCTGCGTTCGTGTGTTTCTGTGTGTGTTACTTTCGGAATAAATTGTTCAAAGTGAAGAAATTGTCATTATTTTTCCTTCATTTCTTTTCCCCTCTCCGTCTATTTCCACTGTTTATTCTTAATTTTCCATCTTCTGTGTTTCTGTCTTTATTTCCACACATACACATCCTCCCTCTCTCTCTTACTCTCCCTGTCTCTCTTTATTTCTTCCTCATTCTCTTTCCCTCTTACTTGCTTTCCTTTCCTTTTTCCTTTCTCAAACTATTCTGCTATCTTCCCTCTTTAAATTTTCCATCATCTTTCAATACTTATTTTCCTCCTCATTCCCCATTCTCTCCTTACCCTTCCATCCTCTCATTTCCTCATATCAACCCATTGCTCTCCTCCCTACTCTCTGCCTCCTTCCATCGTCTCACTTTCTTTCACTGTGGTTGTGAAGCATAAATACGTAAGTAAGAATAAAAATAATATATTTTAACAATGGCATCCCCTTAACAACCTCAGCATGTTTTCTTAGTGAGAAAGGCGACTCACAGAATTTCTTTACTTTTTATTCAGTCAGATTTACTAGTTTGATTCTCTGAATACCTTGCAAGGGGCAGAGGTGAATGGAATAACATATCGTTCTTTTTTTGGCTGGAAGAAGTTTAGTCTGGTAAGTTTCTAGAGTACGATAATACAACATTGATTTTATGAATGTTACAAGCTGTGGATTAGTTGCTCCTGTTTTGATTTTGTTCTTTTATATATATATATATATATATATATATATATATATATATATATATATATATATATATATATATATATATATATATATATATATATATATATATATATATATATATATATATATATATATATATATATATATATATATATATATATATATATATATATATATATATATATATATATATATATATATATATATATATATATATATATATATATATATATGTGTGTGTGTGTGTGTGTGTGTGTGTGTGTGTGTGTGTGTGTGTGTGTGTGTGTGTGTGTGTGTGTGTGTGTGTGTGTGTGTGTGTGTGTGTGTGTGTGTGTGTGTGTGTGTGTGTGTGTGTGTGTGTGTGTGTGTGTGTGTGTGTGTGTATATCTTGCTTTGTATGTCCATCCAAACACACACACACACACAAATATATTATTCATGAGTAAGAAGAAAAATCATCATTAATTCTTCCATCAAAAGTACATTAGCAGAATTTTGTAGGAAAGAGAGAGAGAGAGAGAGAGAGAGAGAGAGAGAGAGAGAGAGAGAGAGAGAGAGGGAGAGGTGTGTGTGTGTGTGTGTGTGTGTGTGTGAGGATGCAAGCAGCCTATAGGTAATAGTAAAGTTGGGAGAATAATGTAATTTACAACACTTTATTTTCTTCAGACACCAAACATTTCTATTTCCAGCAGCTTCCATCACCACTATTCCCTGAGCGGCGGCATGTTCCTTGGAGGTGACTTGCTCGGTCATTTAGGTAATTAAATGTTCCGAACGACTCTCCGCCTCTGCCTCCTCTTACCACTTTCCCTCTCTTTCCTTTACTCTCGTGCAGTCACTCTTTGCAACACACCATCTTTCATTCACACTTTTCAACCAATTTCTCTCTCTCTCTCTCTCTCTCTCTCTCTCTCTGTCTCGGTCATTTATACAGTATTTTTTTTACTATATTTGTCATTTCCGTCGCCGTTTTTACATAACATTTTTAGGTTTCTTTTGATTTTCTTTTCTTGGATTTCTGTTTCTTTTTCTTGTTTTTTTTTGTCACTATTTTCTGCTTTTTTTTCATTTTCATCTTGCTCCATTTTGTCCTCATCCTCCTCTTCTTCCTCCTCCTCTTCCTCTTACTCCTCCTTCTCCTCTTTCTCCTCTTCCTCCCCCATTCTCCCTCCCCCTTCCTCCTCTTCCTTCTCCTCCTCATCCTCTTCCTCCCAACCGTCCTCCTCCTTTCGACACCTTTTCAAAGCCTCGTGATTTAAAAAGACCAGAAATTATTTTTTTTTCCTTTTTCTATTTTAGCTCGTCGTTAAATATTTTTCTTACTTGGTCTCTCTCTCTCTCTCTCTCTCTCTCTCTCTCTCTCTCTCTCTCTCTCTCTCTCTCTCTCTCTCTCTCTCTCTCTCTCTGAAATCTTTCCCGATGATAATTATTCCTATTTTACATTAAAGTTTAATCGCAAAATTATATAGTTATGGAAAGAACTATGATGATTAGAGATTAGGGAAGAGAATGAAGATAAAATGAAGATAAAATATTTATATCTATATAGAGGGGAGCTTATTTTCAACCTGGATATTAATTGTGAAAATAGTAATTTAATTGGTTGCGATTAATCGAATGAGAATTTAATAAGCGCAGTATTCATCGTATTATAACTATACTATGCTCCTTACCAGATGTAATATAGAATGTAGCATATATATATATATATATATATATATATATATATATATATATATATATATATATATATATATATATATATATATATATATATATATATATATATATATATATATTTTATTCTTTCGTTATTTTTTCGTCTTGAATATAAAAAAAGTATTCCTGTACGTACAAAATTTAATGTATATTTTAGATTCATAATAGCTTGAATGATAAACATGCATTACTCATATCAATCTGGACAAAACAGTCTTCACAAAGCTGAAGATTACCTTATTATTTACAATATTTTTTTTTTTACTGTGTGTGTATGTTTGTGCATAGATGAACTTGTTTCATATACTGGATTGAATGACTTGGTAATTTTAATAGCTAGGACGACTTAATCAGATCGGATGGAAAAGAATCATGCCAAAAATATGAAGTATCTTATTGTTTAAAGTGTTTTTTTTTCACGTGTGTATGTGTGTGTGTGTGTGTGTGTGTGTGTGTGTGTGTGTGTGTGTGTGTGTGTGTGTGTTTGAGTGAGTGTGTGTGTGTATGCGAGTAGAGGCGAAACATAGAGTAAAGGTAAGTAGTGGGAAGAGTGGAGAGGAAAACTTAAGAGGATAAAAATTTCAAGAATATTTATAATACCTTTCATGGTAATCCGCCGCTCATCTGCTCACAATGATGCCATATCTTATACAATGCTGATGAATATAATGGAATCAATATGAATCCTGAGGTTACCAACAAATTCCGCAATATATTAATGAGTCAATGTTTTTTCCTTTTATATTATTATTCATTGTTGTTTTTCAGTTTTATCTTTTATGAAACTGAATGTCTTGTAATTTTCTACGAACCGTCTGGCATCCACACGTGCAATTGAATGGTTAAATTTGATGTATGGAGGGTCAAGTATCAACCTGAACATTTCCTGAACATTTCCTTTTCTCATATTATTATAGTTATATGGACTCATTAAGAAACCAGCTTTCATGGAGGGTGCGTGTACCGTCTGTCCTCTCTCGCCTATCTTTGTGATTTGCAGCTCAGTGATATTTTTACATCTTTAAATATTTTAGATTTTCACTCACATATCTGCATTTCCTGATGTATGTTAGTGTATGTTGTAGTTCATAAATGACGATAAATCGCTTTCATATCACCATTTCAATCCATTCCATATACTGTATATCGAGAAGTTACGGAAGATCACATATGAGGAACAGACACGAGAGATGTGTTACTCTATAACGAGAATACTTGCTCATGTTCTGACTTTTACATTAATTACGGGAGAGTAGGATAGATTAAAACAAGTTTTCTCAATCCACCAAAGCCCCTACATCTCACTTCACCAACACACGAAACATTTGAAAGAGAACACCGTGTACCATATAGGAAACATGGAAGATGAAGATATTACAGTGAAATTTAAAGTTAAAGTTAGAGGAAGATACACTACATAATTAATAGTGCTGAGCTGTCATGTGCTAGAGAACTAGATGTTCCTGCACATTTCTTCTAAAGATTGAAAATAAATACTCATTTTTTCTGTGGGACATAGAACACGCTCTTGTCGAATATGACAAGTTCTTCAGGGATTTTAACTCAATCACTGCTGCTAACAATTTTTGACGTAATGCAGTCACAGTTGTTGATTATTGATAGAGTAAATAAAGGTAGAAATCTTGTATATGGATAATTATGTTTAATTAGGTTCACTTGACGTTATTTTCTAATTGTATTGGAACTCTTAGGGACTGGTACTTTAGTAGATTTTTTTTCTTTTTACTGGTTGATGATTAGGTTAGAAATAAGACAGTGTTATACCGTGTGAAGAGTTATTCTTCAAGACACATCTCCAACTAATGTTGAAATTGAAACTGTCTTTTGTAGGGACTGGCACCTTTATTTTTTTTCTACTTTTTAGTTGCCTTTGGGAAAGAACGTGTTGCATAAAAAAACGTAGGGATGATTGTAATCTGTTCATCGAAAAAATAAAAACATCAAAAATTTGATATGATTCTCCAATAATTTTAAGTTTGAAGATGTACTACACTGTACTGCAGGATTGAATCTTTTGAACTCTAACATTGCTGTGGCAAGTGTTACTTGAGCATTTTGATCTTTTACTGAACAATAAATATAACTAAACACTGAAATACTTACATAGCCAAGTTGTTTTATGCCTCAGTGCACGTAATTTGGAAAATGTACTCTCTAAAATTGGAGCAGATAATTTTATGAAGCCGTCAGAGAGTTAAGCAGAAGGCAGAATACAATTTTTTTCCACTTGGTTGTCTTTGTGGGATATTTCTTTCTCCCAGTGACCTCACGCAGAACACTCAATACTTTCGCTCCTCCCTCCTTAGAACCATATTCTGAAACACCGCTGTGCTGCACCTGTGCTATTTCCAAGGTACTCTAGTTAAAGTGACAAGAATGTTTTAATTGTACATGATGTTAGTGAGAGATCAACAAATCTTTTACATTATTAACAGGAAAAGACTCGTGAGACCCAGACTAATAATCTCTGTGGCCTTTGGTAATAGTCGTGGTGAGAGAGCAAAGCGTTTATGAACTCGGGCCCACGGAACTGTCCTGTACTTCCTCTACTATGGTCCAAACCCTTTGCTGCAGTGCGTCCCTCGTTCCTCGCTCCCACCAGACACCTGCGCCCCCAAGTCGTCCTGAGCTGTGGCTGGTGTAGTGATAAGACGGCAGGAACCACGCTACACCACGCCGCACCACGTAACACGAAGACACGAAAGGACAACGCGAAATTTTATCTCGTCACCGTCCTCTTTTTTTTCATCTCTCTTTCCCGCTTCGTCATCCTCCTTATTTTTGTCTTTGCTGTGAGTTGAGCAAACAACAAGCTCGTGATAATGCCCAGAATCCATCACAGCACTTTCTTTTATCAAGCCAAGAGAAGGGAAGGGAGATACGAAAAGAAAAAAAAAAGAAAGAAAAAAAAGACTGAAAAAAGCGTCCTCTTAATGAAATAATGCCTGTCGGAATGGAAAACAGATATGGGTTGGTATTCTCGGCGCGGTTCGGTACAAATTTAGAGGTTGAAATAGAAAAATGTTCACGAATTTATGGCGCTGCGATGATAAATTACATAAGAGGAGCAAAAATAAACCCATGCGCAAAATGACAAAAGGAATAGATTAGAATGAATAA
>NC_059291.1:15297938-15312938 GCF_017591435.1 Portunus trituberculatus
GCCAACATCACCGCTTGTGTGCATTTCCCAACACACGTATCTTTGTACCTGTGTGTGTGGGTGAGCGGGAGTTAGGGGAATAGGAGGTGAGAGGGAAGACAGAAGTAGCCAGGAGGAAAATTATGTCAGTGATACTGCAGAATTTTCTTCATCTGAAAGAGGGACAGTATATTTTTTTTCAGGAAGTTCCTTTCAGTATGACAATATGAATTACTCTTTCTTAGATATGAGATAATGAAACAAAATGAATCATAAGAAATGAAGCATCCTCTTTCGAAAAAAATATATTATTCAAATCGATATTTCTATTACACTCTTAAGGTGTTTTGGACAGAAAAAAGACACATACAAGATAAACATATATTCTAGATATGAGCTCTTATTATTTTTCTAGCCATTGTATAACAAAATTATTGTCGATCGACATGTGAATTTTTAATGAAACCATAAGGCGTGTGCTGTACTGTTAAAAAAAGGTTCAGCCTTCCCAGTGTGACATTGTTGTAAGCTATGAACTAATCCACAATGTGTAAGCCGCTAGCAGATATATATTTTTTTCTTATTTACATCATTTACTGTTTATTCATCCATTAATTTTGTTTTCATATATATATATATATATATATATATATATATATATATATATATATATATATATATATATATATATATATATATATATATATATATATATATATATATATATATATATATATATATATATATATATATATATATATATATATATATATATATATATATATATATATATATATATATATGACTTGAAAAACAGAGCGTCTATAGCGCACACGGTACAGGAGAGAAGACCACAGGACGGTTATCTTCATTATATCCACTTCACACAACGTTTCGGGAAAGTACATATCCCACCTTCAGGTGTACAATAAGACACTGTAAAACCACACGTAAAACATTAAAATATGACCAGACGCAGTGGTCCTGCTACTACTGCTTACCTGTTGGAGGAACTAGCAGCAGGACCACTGCGTCTGGTCATATTTTAATGTTTTATGTGGTTTTACAGTGTTTTGTTGTACACCTGAAGATGGGATATGCACTTTCCGAAACGTTTATAATGAAGATAACTGTCCTGTGGGTCTGGATATATATATATATATATATATATATATATATATATATATATATATATATATATATATATATATATATATATATATATATATATATATATATATATATATATATATATATATATATATATATATATATATATATATATATATATATATTTTTATATATATATATTGTTTTTGTCTTCTGTTAGTGAGTTAAATTTGGGAGGCATGGATGTTTAGCGTGTTATATTTGTGGAGACTGTTGGATCGTCCTTGTCTTGTTGGCGCTGGTTGAGTATTAGACACACGCAGAGGTTATGTGCAGCTCCCTGACGTAGTCGTCGTCATAAATAAGGTTGATATGTCACTTGGTGAGTCTCACCACCATAACTCAACTCGCCTCATTATTACATGGAGACTCATAAGTTAGAAGGCGTGAATGGATAGTAGTTATGATAGAGAGGGTGAATTGCCGACATCCCACCACCAGCGAGACGCCAGGGAAAAGCCACGCGCAATACAGATGTTTGTAATTCCCACAGATTCCGGGAAGAAAAATATTTTGACGCGATATGAAAATAGGCGACAAAGAAGCTCCAGGGAGTGGGAGTGTGTAGGTGAGGCGATATCTGTCCACTTATATCTCAGGAATCCATGAAAGGAAAAGTAAGGCGCTGCTTTTATTAGTTCATTGCCGTAATATATTAATAAAGATGTGTATGAGGAGAATATTGTTGGAGAGTGAGGAGAGGTGGGGGATGGCAGTGTTATTTACCCACCCATGGTCTCAATGATCACTGGCTGGCATCGTAAAAGGTTAGGGCTTATATGATTTGATATGTGGGTAAGACACACTACAACTCCCTCCTCATCACTCCTTTCTCGCTGTGCGAGGAGACACTCATTCTTGAACATATTAGCAAGTTTTTTTTTTTTTAAACCTATGGAGTTTAAGTGAATGAGAACTCAATACACTCTAGCTATACTGTACTGACATTTATATTATCCTCGTTGTTAAATATCAGACATCAAAGAGAGTGAAAATGTGCATTTTTTTTCCTTTGAGATTTTTTTTGTCATTATAATAGTAATGATAACAATAATAATAATAATAATGATAATAATAATAATAATAATGATAATAATAATAATTATAATAATAGCAATAACAACAATAACAATAATAATAATAATAATAATAATAAAAATGATAATAATAATAATAATAATAATAATAATAATAATAATAATAATAATAATAATAATGATAATAATATTAATAATATTAAATGATAAATCGAAATGAAGATTCAGTAACATAGAATCTTTATTATAGCCTGGTGTGAAGGTAAAGTGCCGGACGACTGGGGAAAAGCAGTTATCTGTAAAATTTTTAAAAAAGGAGACCGGACAGATTGCAAGAACTATAGAGGAATATCCCTGTTGTCACATGCTGGAAAAATATACGAAAGAGTGTTAGAACAGAGACTAAGATCAACGGTTGAGGAGAAGCTGGAAGAAGGACAGTATGGTTTCAGGCCTGAAAGAGGAACAACGGATGCAGTATTTACGCTGAAGATGATAATGGAGAAGAACTGGAAATGGGACCAAAATGTATATCTTGCTTTTGTTGACCTGGAAAAAGCATTCGACAGGCTACCAAGGAGGAAGATATGGGAAGCGTTGGAAGATCCAGCATACATGATTGACCCAACACTAACGAGAGCCATAAAAAGCCTTTATAAAAAATTGTGTCAGTGCCGTACGAACACAGGTACAGGAAGATAATTGGTTTGAGGTAACTGCAGGTGTGAGACAGGGTGGTGTGATATCGCCATTGCTATTTTTGTTGTGTCTGGACAGATGCCGATGGAATTGCACTGATCTCTAAATCACCCAACGCACTGCAGGAGACTTTAAATGCATGGAATGAAGACCTAAAAACATCAGGAAAAAAAAATTAATTTAGATAAGACTGAGATAATGATGGTAGAAAGAGAGAAAGAGGATATAGATATAAGAATAGATGGAGTGCAATTAAAGTTGGTGGAAGAATTTAAGTATTTGGGAGTTAAAATAAATAAGAGATGTCTTACGGAGAAAGAAATAGCAAGCAGAATTGAAAGTTATACAAAGAATGTACAAATGTTATACACCCATTGTTAAAAGAAAGATATATGCCACCTAAAATAAAAAGTAATAATGTATAAATTAATGTTAAGATGAATATTGACTTATGGGTCCGAGACATGGACATTAACAACCAAATTGAAAAGCCAAATACAAGCAGTAGCAATGAGGGTGCTGCGTTTGATAAAAAAGTGACAAAAAGAGAACGATTGAGGAATGAAGACATTAGGGCTGAACTAGGTTTTGAATCGATCTTGGAATTCATAGAGAGAGGAATACTGAGATGGTTTGGTCACACTATGAGGATGGAACGGGAGAAGTACCCCGCAAAATACTATTTGTGGAAGCCAAGAGGAAGAAGACCAGTGGGCACACCAAGAAAGAGATGGCAGGATGGAGTGAAGGAAGCAGTAGAGGCGAGAGGTACAGCCATGGAGAGAGTGGAGAGGGAGAAACTGTATGAAGATCGTACGTGGTGAAGTTTCGTGAGGCATCACAGCTGACAGGGCATCATCCCTACCTGGTGTATGGTGAGAAAGTAAAAAGGTGAGAAAGATAAGATAAATAATGTGATAAGTAATTGGGTTGTTGAAAATAATAACGTTCATTACTATAAGCGAAATAAAAATGGCTAGGTATAAGAGGGAATATGATGATGCAAATTTCCCATCCCAGTTTTAGAACTCATGTTATTCTGTCTTCCCATACATGCCAGCAAGTTGTGATCCCCAAAAGGGCGTACAAACACAATACACAACATATTTATCTTTACTCTATGGAGCCTATCCTAAAGAAATTTTTACATCATTGACAGGTTTACTATGAGAGGGTATTTCTTCAGTAATCCCAGGACATACCTATATAATATATGGAGTAATATATAAAAAAATACTTTAGTGTACCTTGGTAGATTGTTTTCTGTACCACTGTCCGTGATTTTCTATGACATGCTCGCTGAAGGCATAACTCCATCATTGTTCATGATTAGATGCAACTTGGGCATTTTCCTGTAATTCAGTCAATGAGGAATAAGGGGTGACAAGGTGGCATTGAAATGCACTTCTTAATTTTCGGCTTCCGGCGGTGGATGAAGTATTTTCTCTTAACCTTAGCTGATATATCCCTTCGCGCCTTGCCTTCAGGAGAGTTCACACGCGTCATTTTGCGACTGCAATTGCAAGTCGGTAGCGTTTCTGACTGAATATGCCTAGCGACTGGGAAAACCAGTCAGAAAACAAAAACAACATGTTGTCTTGTTCAGTCGATTTGAAAATGTGGTGTCGATGTAGAGAAGAAGATTCTGGAGTTGGTATGGGAAAAGAGCGTATTTGGAACCCTAAAAATGAATTCTACAGCGAAAAAAAAGCCTACGCAAATAGACGTTCGATGAGATAGATAGCTGCCACTCCCCGATGACTGCCTCCCTCTATGCAGGGTGTTCTTGGAGGTGAGGATTGAGTACTTGAGATGATTTAATTTGATCGCAATCGTCATCGTCACCAGAGGAAGACATCTTATTGGGTAGCTGTTTGTTTATATTCACTTCCCACCAACCATTTCATACTTCCCAGTCGCTATGTGTGTATGTGTTCCGACTAGAAGGGCTCAGTTGATACTTCTAGCGACTTGCATTTTAAGTCGCATATTGACACGTGTGAACCCGCCTTTACATTATCAGTTTAAATTCTGGTGTTCTAAAAAACTAAAGCCATATACAAAGATTGATCATTACGAAGCCGACGGTTCTGACGAAATAATATTTTATCACGAAATTTTGCGAATAGGAAAGATGAGAACTATTTGACATTAATCTCTCTCTCTCTCTCTCTCTCTCTCTCTCTCTCTCTCTCTCTCTCTGAAGAAAATGAGTTTAGTTGTATAACCACCGAGTTACGTAAATTTTTTCTTTTTTTAATGTTACTTTATATTACTAGAGGAAACACACCAGGCCTTGATCCCACCACTTCTCCATCCCTAGACAGCACTTGCACAGCGCCACTCACAGCTTTGGCCTCTGGACCATTTCAGAGTTCAAGTGTCGGTGGTCATTAGTATAGTTACTCGTGATAAGTACCCAACAGAGACGCCACTCTGTATGGTAACACCTCATGCACGGTGCCAGAACTATAGTTAGTAGCAGAGTGTAGAATCAGGCACGAAACTCATTATGTTTCGGTAAGCAGCTATGTAAAAGTTGTTGCCAGTGTGTGTGTGTGTGTGTGTGTGTGTGTGTGTGTGTGTGTGTGTGTGTGTGTGTGTGTGTGTGTGTGTGTCCATTTGTGTGTGAGCGTGTGGAAAGTGGGGGAGGAAGGAACCAGTGTAGCCTGGAAAGCTGTTGTCTAAAATCAAAAAATAAAAAATAAATAAATAAAAAATCGCATTAATTTCCGTGTCTTGTATATTTCCTCAATCACAGGTCATGTAATAACCTAACACTATATATTCTCAACGGGTCATGAGAGTAACTGACGATGACTACTGAAAGTTTCCTTTACTAATAACGCCCCTTTAAAATATAATCACATCTCTTTTGCAACACTTGAAAAAAAAAAATAGTGCAGCGCAAATAGCTCCACTGCCACATCCTGGAAGAGAAAAACGGACAAGACTTCACTAGCTTGTCCGGGATGTAGAGAAGACCTTCCGTCTCTCTCTCTCTCTCTCTCTCTCTCAAGAACTGTATGTCATGTTTCTATCAGTTATGTGTGTGTGTGTGTGTGTGTGTGTGTGTGTGTGTGTGTGTGTGTGTGTGTTTCCGTGCGTGTGTGCGTGCGTGTACGTTTCCGTGTGTGTGTCCGTGCTTTCTCCGACAAGAGCAATGGTCGTGTTATTTCTCAGAGTCACATAACGAACAGGACATCCATTGAATGCAAGAAAGGCTGCTGGAGGTCACGCGTGGGTAGATGAGGTAAAGGAGGTGGTGGTGGTGGCGGCAATACCAGACTGTTACGTATCTAGGACAGGACGTTCCCTCCATTCTGGTCCGGTGTTATATTCATTTGCACTTTATCTTTACTTCTGTATCTGTCAGTCTATTCAGTGTGTGTATAGGAGGAGGAGGAAGAGACAGAGGATAAGGTATGTGACTATTTCTATTTGTAGCACTATAAATATAAATAAATGAAATAGATGTGGTTTCCTTGTGTTGAAGAGGGGGAGATGAGAGAGGGGGAGTGCGGATGTGTGGGACTGTTTCAATCATAAAACGAATTGATTTTTGGTAACTTTTGTACTAGTTTAACTCAGCCTTGTTTTGGGTGTGTATCTCTTTAAAATGGTAGATAATTCTATGTTTACGAGTATTCCGGATCTCTCTCTCTCTCTCTCTTATAGTTTTTTTTTGTGTATGTAAGCATGAGCATATTCCATAATAAATACATTTTTTCCATCCTTAGTTATGGAAATGTTAAGAATGAATTTTTCGTGACGTCTGAAGATATCAAAGTATCCTTATGATCAATACTGTACTTTCCTACATGTATCGCTTTAATATACGTTTAGTACAATGAGTCAAGTTATTGGGGCCATAATATTCAAAGATGTAGAATGGTGTATGCGACGGGTATATATGTGTTCATGATAGTTTCCGCTGTAGGTTAGTCCATAGAAAACTTTAAATTACGTTTTCTCTGAAAAAAGAGACTGATACGTAACTAAAGAATATTGAAATACTGAAAATTTATTTAGATGTGATATTATAACTGAAACAGGCAGATGAAATATTGCATGTAAAATTTTGCCACATTATTATAAAGCGAAGACAGAGAGAGAGAGAGAGAGAGAGAGAGAGAGAGAGAGAAGTAGGCAGACAAACCTTGTGGGGTTGAGTTCCTGTGAGTTATGAAATGAAATTCTCTCTCTCTCTCTCTCTCTCTCTCTCTCTCTCTCTCTATATATATATATATATATATATATATATATATATATATATATATATATATATATATATATATATATATATATATATATATATATATATATATATATATATGTGTGTGTGTGTGTGTGTGTGTGTGTGTGTGTGTGTGTGTGTGTGTGTGTACATAAAAACAATAAACATTAATGTAAGTGCGCTGAATGGTGCTGATATATAAGCTTATGCTGCAGGCTCTGAGTGACTGGAATGTGTGAATCTCTCTCTCTCTCTCTCTCTCTCTCTCTCTCTCTCTCTCTCTCTCTCTCTCTCTCTCTCTCTCTCTCTCTGTCCAATTGTTAAGATGAAATGGTGACAGGGACTGAACAAGGAGACCTGGTTAAAGGGATAGCAACATCTGTAGAAAACATTAACTTTTAGACCACATCCGTCATTACTGTTTGTTCTTTGCCACTTTATGGCTTAATTCATGTTAATTTCACTTATGGTTGAAAAATGGATGAAAAGGTTTACATTAAGTTTTGAGAGTCAAGTAAAATACTATAAGTCTTTTTTTCTCAGTGCTAAGATTTTTATTTTATTTCGGGTATTATTAAAAGTTTCTGTGAAGTTTTGAGATCATGTATGTCGTGATAATAGCGTAACAAATTTTCTTTTGTTAATTACAGTTGTCCATTGATATGATTATGTCTTACTATTTTCTGACAAGTGCACGATTTGATAAGGCTTGACAGGTGTGTCAAGAACTGAAAAAGACGCTATATTTTCGTAAAGCTTACACATGATTCTCGGTAAAGTTTCTAATATATTAGCAAATACCTTAAAAACCCTAAAATATATATATATATATATATATATATATTTTTTTTTTTTTTTTTTACATTACAAGGGCACTGGCCAAGGGAAAACAAAGTGTTGGAAAAAAAATCCCGCTGGTTGCCAGGCCCTGTTAAGAGGAAAGTAGAAAGAGAAAACAAAAAATCTAAAAGGAGGGTCCAGTTAACGTAAGAGGTGTCTTGACACTCCTCTTTTGAAAGAGTTTAAGTCATAGGCAGGTGGAAATACAGACACAGGTAGAGAGTTCCAGAGTTTACCAGTGTAGGGAATGAAGGAGTGAAGATACTGGTTAACTCTTGCATTAGGAAGATGGACAGAATAGGGATGAGAAGAAGTAGAGAGTCTTGTGCAGCGAGGCCGCAGGAGGGGAAGGCATGCAGTTAGCAAGTTCAGAAGAGCAGACAGCATGAAAACAGCGGTAGAAGACAGATAAAGATGCAACATTGCGGCGGTGACTTAAAGAATCAAGACAGTCAGTTAGAGGAGAAGAGTTGATAAGACGAAAAGCTTTAGATTCCACCTTGTTTAGTAAAGCTGTGTGTGGATCCCCCAGACATGAGAGCCATACTCCATACACGGGCGGATAAGGCCCTTGTACAGAGCAAGCAGCTGGGAGGAGAGAAAAATGGACGAAGACGCCATAGGACACCTAACTTCTTGGAAGCTGATTTAGCAAGAGTAGAGATGTGAAATTTCCAGTTTAGATTTTTAGTGAAGGATAGACCGAGTGTGTTTAATGTAGAGGAGAGGGAAGTTGAGTGTTATTGAAGAAGAGAGGATAGTTGTCTGGAAGGTTATGTCGAGTAGATAGTTGTAGAAATTGAGTTTTGAGGCATTGAACAAAACCAGGTTTTCTCTGCCCCAATCAGAAACAAGTGAAAGATCAGAAGTTAGGCGTCCTATAGCATCTCGCCTTGAGTCATTTAATTGTTGTTGGGTTGGGCGTCTGTTGAACGCTGTTGAATAATGCAGGTGGTATCATCAGCATAGGAGTGGATAGGGCATTGAGTCAGATTTAGGAGATCATTGATGAATAATAGAAAGAGAGTGGGTGATAGGACAGAACCCTGTGGAACACCACTGTTGATAGTTTTAGGGAAGAACAGTGACCGTCTACTACAGCAGCAATAGAACGATCGGAAAGGAAACTGGAGATGAAGGTACAGAGAGAAGGATAGAATCCGTAGGAGGGTAGTTTAGAAATTAAAGATTTGTGCCAGACTCTATCGAAGGCTTTCGATATGTCAAGGCCGACAGCAAAGGTTTCACCGAAGTCCCTAAAGAGGATGACCAAGATTCAGTTAGGAAAGTAAGAAGATCACCAGTAGATCTGCCTTTACGGAAACCATACTGGCAATCAGAGAGAAGGTTGTGAGCTGATAGATGCCTCATTATCTTCCTATTAAGGATAGACTCAAAGGCTTTAGAAAGGCAGGAAATCAAAGCTATAGGGCGGTAGTTAGAAGGATTGGAGTGGTCACCTTTTTTAGGGACAGGTTGAATGTGAGCAAACTTCCAGCAAGAAGGATAAATAGAAGTAGAGAGACACAGATGAAAGAGTTTGACCAGGCAGTGAGCGAGTTCGGAAGCACAGTTTTTGAGAACAACAGGAGGGACTCCATCCGGACCGTAAGCCTTCCGAGAATCAAGGCCAGAGAGGGCCAGGAAAACGTCTTTATAAAGAATTTTAATTTTAGGGATGAAGTAGTCAGAGGGTGGAGGAGTAGGAGGAATATGCCCAGAATCATCCAAAGTTGAGTTGGTAGCAAAGGTTTGAGCGAAGAGTTCAGCTTTAGAAAAGAAGAGACAGCTGTAGAGCCATCTGGATGAAGTAAAGGAGGGAAAGACGAAGAAGTAAAGTTGTTAGAGATATTATTGGCTAGATGCCAGAAATCTCGAGAGGAGTTAGAATTGGAAAGACTTTGACATTTTCTATTGATGAAAGAGTTTTTAGTAAGTTGGAGAATAGATTTGGCATGATTACGGGCAGAAATATATAGGGCATGAGTTTCAGCAGTTGGATGGCTACGGAACCGTTTGTGAGCCGCCTCTCTATCATTGACAGCACGAGAACAAGCAGAGTTAAACCAAGGCTTTTTAGCTTTAGGGTTAGAGAAAGTATGAGGAATGTATAGCTCCATGCCAGAGATAATCACCTCTGTTATGCGCTCGGCACAAAGAGAAGGATCTCTGACATGAAAACAATAATCATCCCAAGGAAATCAGAATAGTACTGCCTTAGTTCCTCCCACTTAGCAGAGTTAAAATGCCAGAAGCACCTCCGCTTAGGCGGGTCCTGAGGCTGCACTGGAGTGATAGAACTGGTAACGGAAATTAGATTGTGGTCGGAGGAGCCCAACGGAGAGGAAAGTTTAACAGAGTAAGCAGAAGGGTTGGAGGTTAGGAAAAGATCAAGAATGTTGGGCGTGTCTCCAAGGCGGTCAGGAATACGGGTAGGGAACTGCACTAGCTGCTCTAGGTCATGAAGGATAGCAAAGTTGAAGGTTTGTTCACCAGGTTGGTCAGTGAAAGAAGATGAAAGCCAAAGCTGGTGGTGAACATTGAAATCCCTAAAATGGAGATCTCAGCAAAAGGAAAGTGAGATAAGATGTGCTCCACCTTGGAAGTCAAATAGTCAAAGAATTTTACATAGTCAGAGGAATTAGGTGAGAGGTATACAGCACAGATGAATTTAGTTAGAGAGTGACATTGAAGTCTTAGCCAGATGGTAGAAAATTCTGAAGATTCAAGATTGTGGGCACGAGAGCAAGTGGTGTCGTTACGCACGTATGCGCAACATCCAGCTTTGGATTGAAAATGAGGATAGAGCAAGTAGGAGGGAACAGAAAAGGGGCTGCTGTCAGTAGTCACAGACAACTGTGTTTCAGTTAGGAAGAGAAGATGAGGTTTAGTAGAGGAGAGGTGGTGTTCCACAGATTGAAAATTAGAACGAAGGCCACGAATGTTGCAGAAATTGATAGTGAAAGTATTAGATGAAGTGTCAAGACACCCAAGGTCGACAGCAGAGGGCAGTCCGACCTGGGGACATTTATGGTCCCCTCCCCAGAGGGGGACTCCGAGGCAGGGCGTGGTGAAGCCATTATTAAATTTTGATTTGAAGAGAGTGTAAAAGTGTAAGGTGTTGTAGTGTAGTGTAGGAAGTAGTAGAAGTTGTCTTTAGAGGGCAGGCTGCAGCTGCTCAATTGTATAAATGAGACCACAAAGGGAACCGGGAAGAGAGGACACGGGAATCACTCAGTCTGCAGCACTGCCTACATCCCCGTAAGTACCTCTCCTGGAGTATTCCACCGGGCGGCAGGTGACTACTGCCTACTCCATACATATATATATATATATATATATATATATATATATATATATATATATATATATATATATATATATATATATATATATATATATATATATATATATATATGATTCACACGTCACATACATTATTCTTAATTTCATTCGTACATCTTAAGGGAAAATGTACAAGGTTATATTTTTATGAAGCTTGGGTAGTACCGAAATGCTCTCGTGTTTTGTTTCATTTACAGATATTTCTCCACGTAAATGTTTCATATTAGATTCCCATCCGTATTAACGACTGCATTACAACCAGTACAGTGTGATAAGTCGGCTTAGACGCGCTGAGGGGCAGGCTGAGCGTGTACCAATATGCGTGCTACAGGTGGCGGAAGTAATGATCTCTCCTAACAAAACAGCAGAACATTCAGTACAAAGCCTTTTCCACATTCCCTTGTCGTTTGTAACTAATTATGAACTCATTAATTAAGCTTAAGTTATCATTTCATTGATCTTTGTGAAGAACTGAACAAAGCTATCCTCAAACACTTTACACACACACACACACACACACACACACACACACACACACACACACACACACACACACACACACACACACACACACACACACACACACACACACACACACACACACACACACACACACACACACACACACACACACACACACACACACACACACACACACACACATACACAAAAGAGCGAGCGCGCGCGCGCAGTTCAGTGTTGATAAAGAGTCAGACTATAGTGTGTACGAACTTACATTGTTAATAATTATGATGATGATGATGATCATGGTGATGATGATGATGATGATAATGGTGGTGGTGGCGGTGGTGGTCATAATGCTACCGTCTTCATTTTCAATATGTTCAGCAGTACTCCATCTTCTATCACAAGTACCATCATTAGCATAACCACCAGTATCATAATGACAACAATTACAAAAATAATTATGATAATAACAGCAATACAAGAACAACAACAACAATAAAACCAACAATAACAGTAGCAGCAGCAGCAGCAAGAACCTACTTATCTCCTCCTCCTCACATAGTTTCCATCTGATATTGTCTATCATATATATATATATATATATATATATATATATATATATATATATATATATATATATATATATATATATATATATATATATATATATATATATATATATATAAAGTACGTTCACCGCCTTATTTCACTCGTCTCTTCACCTCTGACTTTTGAGTGTTATCTCTAAACCTCTTTTCCAGCGTTTTGCCACAACAGTACTCAATCCTGCCATATTTTTTCGTCTCCCCAGGCTCTGACACTATTATGAGCTCGTCTGTAAATATTCCTCTTTTATTTTTCTCTCTCACACAGTTCCTGACTTACTGCAACAACCACAAGGGACAGTAACAGCGTGTTCTTACTGTCTGCCATGACAGCACACCATTTTCATATTATTTTTCATTAGCTAAGTGAATGTATTGTAAACAGGTAACATTTCTCTGTCATTTCATTCTAAATGGATGTTTGTTAAGTGTTTTTTTATTCGTATTTAGGTGAAATGTTAGTTCTGTTGGCATTTCTTTTCTTAGTATGTATTAGTTTAGGTATACTTGATATTTTCACTGCTAGATATTTTTATCCGTAATATATTTTAAGAACGATTTTGATGCAGCTGAGTTTTTTGTTTTATCATGAGTTAATCACGTGTATAAACAGTATATGCTACCACACTTCTCTACGCCAACGTTTACCATGGAGTACCTCTCAGCTGGACTCTGCAAGGGTGAAAATAAAGGCACTTCAATAGATGAAGAAATATCATGAGAAAACTAACTATCTATGAATCTCAAGCTTACACTGTTACGTACATAGTGTGTTTGTATGACAATGAATTAGCATAACCATTTGTCTTCTCTCTCTCTCTCTCTCTCTCTCTCTCTCTCTCTCTCTCTCTCTCTCTCTCTCTCTCTCTCAACAGGGTAAATGAGGTGATAGAATGGTAAATATATAGATAATCAATTAATTAAATCATTATCTAGATAAATGACTAAAGAAGTAAATGGACAAACAAAGGTCAATATAAATAAATGAATAGATAAAGCATGAATATAATGTCCAGCTCAAACCAAAATATATATTCATTATTGTTAACCGAAATAGACTTTCTCACTGAACGCATAAGTAAATACACATCGACAAGGTAAAGCTCGCGGCATATCAAGAAAACGAAGGCAGTGCAAACCAGTCCAGTCGAGGGAGCGTGGGAAAATGGTGCGGAAAATATGAAGCAACTCGGCATTCAGAAGAGTTGCACTTTTGTAGGTCACTCAGAAATATAGTGTTGTGCAGGTCATGTAAAAGTGTTATGGTGTGTTGCGTTGCGTTGTTATGTGTTGATCATAGTTTGTGTCAGAAATAGTGTTCTTCATAAGGTTTCTGATGAAGGGGAACAGAGGAAGAGTGTTAATGTCTCGTAGATTAGGTAGGAGAGAGAGAGAGAGAGAGAGAGAGAGAGAGAGAGAGAGAGAGAGAGAGAGAGAGAAGGTAAAAAAAAAGGCTTATATGACGATAGGTAATAAATGGAAGAAAAGAGAAGTGAAGAGCTATGTATTGGTAAAAAGATTTATACATATATAGAAAGAAGAAATAATAATTTGAAGGAAATGAATAAAATGAGACGAACGAATGATTTAAAAGAGAGAGAGAGAGAGAGAGAGAGAGAGAGAGAGAGAGAGAGAGAGAGAGAGAGAGAGAGAGAGAGTTCAAATACTTCGTTTTATCTTCAGCTTATATTTCTTTCTCTCTCTCTCAGAGTTGTTGTTCTCCCTCTCTGATCTTTGTCTTTCGCAACTTCTTTTCTTGCTTTCGTTTTTTATTCATTCGCTGCTCCTTCTACCCTCTTTCTCATCTCTTTCCTATTGATCCTTAGGAAAAATACTTGTAATGCAGTAATGAAATGCAGTAACAATATAGAGAGAGGAAATTAGAGTTTTGTGATTTTTTCCCGAATGATTATAAAAAAAAATTGAGATAAAGAAGAGGAATGGAAAAGAAAAGGAAAAGCGAAAGAATGGAGTAGGATAAGAGACAGATGAATAAGCAGGGAAATGGAAGAGAGAGAGAGAGAGAGAGAGAGAGAGAGAGAGAGAGAGAGAGATGGAAATAAGGAAAGGGGAAAAATGAATAAAGATGGATAGGGAGAAGAAGGAGGAGGAGGAGGAGGAGGAGGAGGAGAAGGGGAAGGGTGCCATTTTGAAGAAGAGAAGGCGGGAGAAAGATTGAAAGGAAGGGAAGGAAGAGAGATAAAAGATGGAATGGATGGGTGAAAGAGAAGAGGAGAGGAAGAAATGGAAAGAATTATTTGAGAGGTACGAAAAAAAAAACGAGAGGAATAAACTGGCTGTGAAGATAGGATTCTCTCTCTCTCTCTCTCTCTCTCTCTCTCTCTCTCTCTCTCTCTCTCTCTCTCTCTCTCTCTCTCTCTCTCTCTCTCTCTCTCTCTCTCTCTCTCTCTCTCTCTCTCTCTCTCTCTCTCTCTCTCTCTCTCTCTCTCTCTCTAATATACGAGACATTAACACCCTCCCTCTGTTCCCCTTTTCTCCTTCCTCCTTCCCTTCTCTCCATCCCCTACATCGCTATTCAATTACCTGAAAGTTCCCCACACACGTGCTCCTAACTTGGTCTTCTCCCTTTCATCTTGATGTACATCCTTCCATTTACCTT
>NC_059291.1:15315438-15325438 GCF_017591435.1 Portunus trituberculatus
TGCTATCTAGTTTAAACTTATTTCAAACTAGACTGAGAGCTAGATGCTCTGGATATATATGTATTTTTTTTAGAATGAACGTTTCACTCCTCTTGTGTAATGTAAAAAACAAGATTCCCTGTTGTTCTTATAGAGATTACATCAAAAACTTTGTTATTCCAAGTCATGATACAAACAATTAGAGAAGAAAGGCTCGTGTTTTCCAGTGCCTCGACGTGTTATCCTAACTTTTTTGTAGGATCAAGTGGTAGTTTTTAAGGTTTTCATGGGTGTTTTATATACATCTCTTCACTATAAATCTATAACATTCGCCGAGGCTCTCTCTTTTCCAGGCAGGCTCTGAGCTCAAACAGCGCCAGGCTTGAGATACTGATGATGAAATAATTGATAGATGTTATAAAGTGGTATTTCTTTTTCTAACTGAATGATACACAGACCTTTCTTTTACTCATTCCATTCCTTCCTGCTCTGCATCACAAATCGACGAATTGTCTTTTACCTCTCGGTCTATCAATTTCTGAGTTCAAATCCATTACTATCTTTTATTGTTCACTGATATTTTTCTATGAATTTTCTGCTGGTAAGGAACTCGAAAAATAACTTAATTTTTATGAGATTAAAGAACAAGAACTATAGAGAACCAAAACTTTCTAGTATAACTCCTTGCCAGCTTTTATAGCAATTTCTCCCTTTTAATGTCCAGTTGTTTTAAGAGTAGAGTTTCAAGACATTTATCCATTTCTAAATAATCCGATCGGCTTCTTCCTTTCAGGCTGGCACCTCAATGGGCCTTATTTATTTATTTTTTGTTATTTAAATCATGTAGTCCTTGACAAGCTTCCTTCTTATATTAATTCAGGTCAGAATAAAAGAAAAACAATACTCTAATCAAAATATTTTACTTGAAGGTTAAAGTGGAAGGAGAAAGGGGAAGAAACTGAGCAAGGTAAATAGAGGAAGGAAAAATATGCAGAAGAAGAAACACACTAACTATTCGAAAAAAGGGAGATATAGGGAACAAAATCTAAAAAGAAAAAAAAATAGTTATTGAGCAATCGGTATCCTCCCACACCCTCTCCCACGCAACTTATGAATCAATCAAACACCATCGCGCATTCAGTCTCTCACCGCCATCTCTTGGGGAAGGTTGAATCGTGATACGTTGAAGCGAGGGAAGTAAAGGCGGAGCGTGGGGGAGTGACAAGTTGAAGCAGGGCATAATTCATTCCTGCTTTTCTGCCGCCAATGGTGTGAGGATGTAACAAACCAGAGGAAGAAGGCAAATTGTCAGTCATTTCACAGCCTCTGCTTGTGTTCACGGACGAGAGAGAGAGAGAGAGAGAGAGTGTGTGTGTGTGTGTGTGTGTGTGTGTTTTATATATAGGTTCCAGTCTATATCTATATGCAAACTCTCTCTCTCTCTCTCTCTCTCTCTCTCTCTCTCTCTCTCTCTCTCTCTCTCTCTCTCTCTCTCTCTCTCTCTCTCTCTCTCTCTCTCTCTCTCTCTTTCTCTCTCTGGTCCCTCTCCGTGGGGTTAAGTTTTTCAGCAGTGTTGTGATGAGCAGGATAGGTGCAGTGCCCGGTACGCATTCTGTCAACGCTGATTTTTCACTCCTCGCATTTTCTTTTTGCGAATACTGAAATTCCAAGCCACAGCAGCAACATTCATCTCTCTCCCTTCCCTCTCTCTCTCTCTCTCTCTCTCTCTCTCTCTCTCTCTCTCTCTCTCTCTCTCTCTCTCTCTCTCTCTCTCTCTCTCTCTCTCTCTCTCTCTCTCTCTCTCTCTCTCTCTCTCTCTCTCTCTCTCTCTCTCTCTCTCTCTCTCTCTCTCTGTATTTTTGCGAATATGTTTTGTGTATATCTCTACTAATCAGTCTTGCGAAACATGTTTCTACTTGTCTATCCATTTATATATTTATTTGCGTACTTATATGCCTGTATGAGAGAGAGAGAGAGAGAGAGAGAGAGAGAGAGAGAGAGAGAGAGAGAGAGAGAGATTAACGTGCAGCCTTTCCATTTCCTTGTTTCTCTTAACATCACTTCATTATGAAAGAGATGTTTTCCCAAGAATACCGGGAAAAAATGATGTACATAAAAAAATGTCTTCATGATTCTTATCCTAGACATATAACAGAAAGTGCACAGGATGAAGCTAAATAAATAGTGAAGATAATATAGAGTAGTAAGTTAATAACGTAAAGAAACACCACATCCACTATAGTGCTTCTTCTCACACACCATCAATACCACCACCACCATGACCACCACAACCATCACCACTAAATATTACATTCACACCACACACACATCCTCTCATCTATCCTTCCTTACGCCAGCACTGTCACTACCACCACTCTCACTGCCACCACAACACCACCACCACAACTACACACATACACACATACACAAACTTTTATATCCTTTTTCACACCACCACTAACACCACCACCACCACCACTACCACAACAACAACAACAACAACAACAACAACAACAGTAGCAACACACACAAACAAACTTTTATATCCTTTCTCACACCACCACCACCACCACCACCACCACATTTACAAACCATCTCTGTCCCCTTCTCGCTTCTCTGTGTGACCTTTGAACTGTATAAATATTTCCGCTCGGTGACCTCTGCTTGCCCTTCAGTCCCTCCTCATGCCTTTTCCAATAGGAGTGTCGAGCTTTGACCTTTAGACCTGACCTCTCTCTCTCTCTCTCTCTCTCTCTCTCTCTCTCTCTCTCTCTCTCTCTCTCTCTCTGGTGTGTTTAGTGTTGATTGGACAAAACTTATGTTAGAGATTATTTTACTTTATTGCTGTTGTTATTGTTGTTGTTGTTGTTGTTGTTGTTGCTTATATTTTTGTTGTTGTAGTCCTTTTTCTCCTCCTCCTTCCTCTTCTTGTTTGTCCATTTTCTGACATTAAAAAAATGCAACAATAAAAAAAACAACCAAAATTAAGGAGGTGGAAAAGAAAGACGATGGAGATGTTGTTGCTGTCGTTGTTGTTGTTGTTGTTGTTGTTATTGTTGTGGTGGTGGTGGTGGTGGTGGAAGAAGGTACGGAAACCTTGAATAAGAAAACAAAACATCAATAATTAAAGAAAAGCTCAAATAAAATCTGTCTATTCACACTCTAACTCAGTGGTACTCAAAGTGGTCGATATCGAGCGCCCAGGGTTCAATGGGACCATCCAAGGCGTCGACGAAAATTCAGCCAGTCGAAAAGGGGGTCGATGAATATCCAGAGGGTAGAAAGGGGTCGATTTATAACCGGGGGAATTGTGAATATTACTACTACTACTACTACTACTACTACTACTACTACTACTACTACTACTACTACTACTATACTACTACTACTACTACTACTACTACTACTACTTCTACTACTACTACTACTTCTATTACTACTACTGCTACTACTACTGCACATGATTTTTGCCATTGGAGTTATTTTCCTAGAATTAAAGGATAGGGGTTAGATAGAAATTTTGAAACTTCATTGGGGGAGTCGACGAGTTAAAATGTTTGAGAGCCCATGCAGCCTAACTCAACATCGTAACTACTTAAAACCCTAGTCATTGGTATTTTTACTTGCGTGTTTTTTTTTTTTTTTCATACGCCTATATATTTTTTCTACCTGAGCAGTTTTATCCTTTTGCACTCATTAACTTTTGGCTCGATCACCTCTTATGATAACCATTTACATATTTACACATTTCCATACCAATTCTCTTCATCGCAGTGGTAAATGTCTCTTCTTCTCTCCATGTCCCTCTTCTTTCTCACCCTCAGTCTTCTCAGTCCAGTTGGTCGTTGTACAGATTAAAGGATGTTTAAAAAATACCTATTTCTTTGTGTCTCTGTGGGTGGGAGGGATGCAGGAGCGTGGGAGGTAAGGAGGGAAGGAGGGGTGGTGGGATCAAACGGAATCTATTCATAGAAGGTTACCTGAGTGTCTCGGTGGTTGGATGAGAGAGAGAGAGAGAGAGAGAGAGAGAGAGAGAGAGAGAGAGAGAGAGAGAGAGAGAGAGAGAGAGAGAGACACACACACACACACACACACACACACACACACACACACACACACACACACACACACACACACACACACACGCATGCACAGACAAACAAGTGAAAACAAAAGAGTCGTTAAAACAAGACATTTAAATAAAAGAGGATTTAGAAAGAGAGGAAAACAAACCAGGAGGTATTCAGGAAAACATACATAGACACACACACACACACACACACACACACACACACACACACACAGAGAGAGAGAGAGAGAGAGAGAGAGAGAGAGAGAGAGAGAGAGAGAGAGAGAGAGAGAGAGAGAGAGAGAAAAGACTAATTCATTTATCAAATAATGGTGAAGAGAAAGTTGTAACTTGAAGGCGAAAATAAACATTGTCACAACAGCAGTGAGAATATTTCCCTTGATTTTATCACAACTTGGCTAACAATTACTTATTTTCTTTTAATGTAAAAATGGCAAGAAGGTAAAAATATAGCCCATTTAAGATACTAATCCCTTAGAGATAGCCTGGAAGCAAGTTCAACATTAACGGAGTTGAAAGTTTGGAAAGAGTTTAAGTCATAGGCAGAAGGAAATGCAGAAACAGAGAAAGAGTTTGTACCCATGACTGTCCTCTTTCATATGCACTGAAAATATATCACTGACAAACATATTACTATTTTCAACATAGGTTTGGACTAGCTCCCCCTTCCTATGTAGAAAATTAATTCCACCAAGAAATGCATTACTTCTTTAAGTGAAGTCTTAACTGGAGTTCATCTTTTTGATTACTACATGTTAGACACACCGCAGCTTTAACGTGACATTCTCTGCGCCAATGGAAGGAAAGAATAAGAGCTCTTCAGGTCGTTTATAAAAGTTAAATGTATAGAGGTGAGGTGTTTTTTAGTCATGGTTGGCTTAACTTTTTAACTGATATTTTGTTGACATATTAAGTACCACCTTTCCTAGGATGAAACAAGAAACAAAGAAATGATAAATTAGAAGACAAACAGAAAATTGAGAAAATGGATAAACAGGAAAAGGTCATGAATGAAAATTCTCTGTTAGAAGTTGAGTATAATCTTAGTGATGTATTAGACAGCAAAGAAAGTGGATAATGAAGCAGTTAAAAAATCTCAAGTTTTTCTACTCCTTTATTTGGTTTAGTTTGGTTTGGTTGGTATGTTATTGGTAGTCAAAGGGTAAAGGAATGTTTTTTTTGCACGTTTCTCATTGATCGATTATGTGATAGATCAAGAGTATTTTAATAATTTCCATATTACTTTAGAACACTATGTTGAATAACTTGTGTGTTTGCTTATTTTGTTGTCATCGCTGAATAAATACACATTTTCTTTATTATTATTTTTATGTTTTATTGGTATTATTATTATTATTATTATTACAGTCATCATTTTCATTATTATTATTCATATTATTCATATTATTATTGTTATTATTATTATTATTATTATTATTTTCATTATCTAAGCTTTTTATTTATTTTTGGCGTTTGATAATGACTCTACTATTTTGTTAAAATACCTGTGTAGAATGGATAGAGTATTATTATTATTTCTCTCTCTCTCTCTCTCTCTCTCTCTCTCTCTCTCTCTCTCTCTCTCTCTCTCTCTCTCTCTCTCTCTCTCTCTCTCTCTCTCTCTCTCTCTCTCTCTCTCTCATCTCTCTCAAATGTGTCTTCATTGATCAAATGTGTGTGTGTGTGTGTGTGTGTGTGTGTGTGTGTGTGTGTGTGTGTGTGTGTGTGTGTGTGTGTGTGTGTGTGTGTTTGTTTGTGTGTGTGTTCGTGTGTGTTCGTGTGAGTGTTTACAGGCTCAGTGCTCGCGTGTGTTTGTTTTGATGATTGGAGGACGCAACCAAGAACGAAGGGTTTGTATACCAGGGAACCGGCTCGGCTTAGCTCGTGTTTTTTGTACTGGCTCAGCATCCAAAGAAAATGCAGAACCACTTATTTTCATGTCGAATGACATAGACATATAGCACAGGAAAGGGAATGAAAAAATTGGAGAAAGAAAAAAATAAGCGATGGTAATTATTTTTCACCTTCAGAGAGAGAAAGAGAGAGAGAGAGGGGGGTGAGCCAATAACGTATGTAGTGTCCTTGTGATTACAGGGACTGGATAAGAGCAAGCCAGGCAAACGAGAAAGTCTCTGTAATAGTTACGTGAAATTTCGAAGCTTTCCTCTCCTCCCCTTTGCGTTTATCGCGTGCTAACAGGCTCCCCTCTTGTGTACTCTGCCGCATCAACTCCCAACTGACTTCTGGAGATAGGTAACCCTGTAAACGACAAAAACATAGAAACAAATTAAGGGGGATGGATGGAGACGTTTGTTTCCAGCATAGTATATATATATATATATATATATATATATATATATATATATATATATATATATATATATATATATATATATATATATATATATATTATAATCTAGTTCTTTAACATCCCCGTCTACAGGGCCACGAAAACAAAAACAAACAAATAGGCTGGTGAAGAAATGTGTGTGTGTGTGTGTGTGTGTGTGTGTGTGTGTGTGTGTGTGTGTGTGTAATTGCGTGCGTGTGTTTGTGTGTAAGCAATAAACAACTTATATATTAATTTTAGAAACTATAATATCTTTACAGGTAATACCGCCAATGTCTGTGAAACTAAATCCTCGAGAAAGACAATTTTAAGTACTATTAAATTGTTGCAAAAAGCAAAAAAAAGTTGCTAACGATTAAGAAATTCTTGAGAAAACGATTTTTTTTTTCCACTGTGAATCTTAACAATGATACATTTATTAGTTATATACACACCTGTACTCATAAAAGGACACAGACTTTATATATCTTATATAGCATAATATAGCGTAATATATGTACCATAAACTGATATACGCATTCATACATATTACATACATACCCATTTATTGAACACAACACACACACACAGACACACACACACACACACACACACACACACACACACACACACACACACACACACACACACACACACACACACACACACACACACACACACACACACACACACACACACACACACACACACACACACACACACACACACACACACACACACACACACACACACACACACACACACACACACACAAATCTTAGCATTGATACACGTATTCAATATTGAATTCATAGGTTTCCAGTGTGATCTTGGTTTTCATTCATTAGTTGGTGTTGATTTTTTTTTTTTGCAATAATATTGAAGTATATGTCAGTTTATTTTTTTAAGCTCTATAACGTTCTTTAAATGCTTACGATCATTTTTAGGCTAATCTTTTTAAGTCCATTGCTTTTAATACTCATATTTATGTGTGAACTACGTTCTATTTTAGAAATTACTTTATCTTATCTTTCTGCTATATATTTGTGATTAATTTCTTTATTTTCATTATGATAAAATAGAGTATGATTTATGAGGACACCGGTTTAATAACATTAGACCATTTTATTCAATTAATACAAACACTTTTTTTTTATAGTATTTTGAGTTATTATTCTATCTACCATGTAAACCTGACGGCTATTAACGTGACTAAACTGAGAGATAAAGAAGTGGTCAATAGCAGCTGTGTTAATTACGTAGTTACCTGTGTTGTGCTCTATTTGTAACGACCAGGCGTGATCTATGATTGAAGGTGAGATGGATGTTACTCTTGTGAACTGCCGTTAAAGGAAACAGTGAATAAGAATACATTGCATTGAAAAGTTCTTCAATGGTAGAGTAATTGATATGCTGTACTAAATTCATATTAAAATCATCAGAAATAAACGTTATGTTTTATTTGGGAAATTTTTTTCTTTGTTTATTATATCAGGTCAAATGTTATGAAATGTTTGAAATAAACTATTTATATTGCCCTGCTGAGGCCTGTACACAAAGTAATAATTTACCATTGTCTTTAATATGTAAACATTCGACGTATGACACGTTTATCACAGTGGCCTTATAGTTGTAGGTGATGTAGACAGCCCCAATACCTTCGTGTCTCTTTCTGTCGTTAGTCACCATTTCATAACCTGACAGAGTGTAAAGTGGAACAATATGTGTATAAGGTTTGGTTTTCTTTTTATTTCGTAAAATATCCCTATATCTTCAGGTTCAGTTGCCTCCAGGAAGTGATGTCCATTAACTTGCTTATTTGTGAAAGGGAATAGAAACTGTCATATAGATCGTTTAATGTTATTGTTTTGTTTTCTGAGATCAACCAAGGAATGAAAGAGCCAGTGAATGGAATCATAATATATGGTATAATAGTATCATCAGTTTTTTTTTTTTTTTTCGTAGAAAATATCATCAGTTTGCTGAAAGGAGTATTATTTGGACACATCCCTGAAGACTTGAAGACTCTGCATGTAAAAGCTGCTGATCATTGGGACACTTAAGGGATTTAGTGGCGTAAGATGGCAGCTCAGCAGTCGGGATTACTGTTACGATTAGAGAATCTCTCCTCATTCAATTGATAGCAAATGAAAATCCCACCTCATCTCGCTAGTAAATGGCGGGCATCTTGCCTTACAATTCACCTTCACTGCTTTCAACAGAAATTTATTTTGAGAAGAAGAAAAACTTCAAAAGAAAAATGTTTTTTTTTAACAAGGACTTGCTATTTTCTCTATCTTGTCCTCATTTATGTCAGAGCTGTTTATCCCCAGGGACACTCACAGTAACAAAATATTGCCTGTATACTCTTTCTTTTCATATTGGAAATAAAGAGGAATCTCCTTTATGTAAATTTCATATGTTTGTTATCCTTTCCTAATTTATATTAGGCTATCATAGACAGATATTTGGTCTTTGATTCATATCAGTAGAGAAAAACACACTCACTCTTATGAAATTTTGATACTTTTATCATTCTCAGGTATTAACATCAGCGGAGGTATTCATAGATAGACACATTAATAAAAAGGGCGCCTGCTTTTGTACTTTTTCAGTTGAAAAAAAAAGACGAGCACAATCTTTAAAGAAATAGTTTAACTTAATGATAGTTAATATCGTTATATTCTCCTAATTTAAATCAGAATATTTTATCACACACACATTACATAGGTACCTGTGTTTCTTCCTCTCAAAAAAATAAAAAGAAAAAAAAATCTTCGCCCCTCTTTTGCGACTCTGAAATCAGAATACACCCCACAGTCACAGCTGCTGGACGGCAGACGTGGCGTTGACTAAAGCGGATTAATGCTTTGTGTTACAGATCCAGATGTTCGTTGCTCGCTCTTGTATACTGCACTCAACATGGACGCCTCACCCGCCGTCTGAGGTCACCAGGTGCTCCGTGAACCATTTAGTAAGTCAAGTCTTGCTCTCTAATCATTTCATATCTAACTATTTTCCATGTCTTTTCATAGACATTAACAACTCTGAGGCATCTTTTCTTGTTTTACTGTATAATGTATAATTTTCATCATCATCATTTTTGTAGATGTAAAAGTTAATAAAGATTCCATGTATTGATTGATTTTGTGGCGGAGAGGAGAGTTGTTGCATATCGCAGTATTCTCTCTCTCTCTCTCTCTCTCTCTCTCTCTCTCTCTCTCTCTCTCTCTATATATATATATATATATATATATATATATATATATATATATATATATATATATATATATATATATATATATATATATATATATATATATATATATATATATATATATATATATATATATATAGGGATTTCCTATTCATACATTCTCCTGACAGAGAAATCAGGAGGACTTTGGTTTTGGCATTTCGGAAACGTTACTCCGAGTGGATGCCCTTCCTAACCTCGGACCATGGCCAGGATTCGAACCCGTGCGCTTGAGAACCCTAGGGCCCACAGTACGCACGAGGTCCCACTGCATATATATATATATATATATATATATATATATATATATATATATATATATATATATATATATATATATATATAT
>NC_059291.1:15330438-15365438 GCF_017591435.1 Portunus trituberculatus
TTTTCAAATGTCATGGGCCAAGGTACGAACAATATTTATAAATCCTGACCTGCCAAATATCACCAACATATACTTACACACACACACACACACACACACACACACACACACACACACACACACACACACACACACACACACACACACACACACACACACACACACACACACACACACACTAATTAGGACATATATGCACGAGTAGAGCAATCGGGGAAAAAAGAAAAATAACTAATTTCGTTATTAATTCGCTCATATAGGTTCTCTCTCTCTCTCTCTCTCTCTCTCTCTCTCTCTCTCTCTCTCTCTCTCTCTCTCTCTCTCTCTCTCTCTCTCTCTCTCTCTCTCTCTCTCTCTCTCTCTCTCTCTCTCTCTCTCTCTCTCTCTCTCTCTCTCTCTCTCTCTCTCTCTCTCTCTCTCTCTCTCTCTCTCTCTCTCTCTCTCTCCTCTCTCTCTCTCTTTGGGTCGTCTCTCTCTCTCTCTCTCTCTCTCTCCTCCTCTCCTCCTCCTCCTCCTCCTCCTCCTCCTCCTCCTCCTCCTCCTCCTCCTCCTCCTCCTCCTCCTCTCTTCTCTTCCTCCTCCTTCTCCTCCTCCTCCTCCTCCTCCTCCTCCTCCTCCTCCTCCTCCTCCTCCTCCTCCTCCTCCTCCTCCTCCTCCTCCTCCTCCTCCTCCTCCTCCTCCTCCTCCTCCTCCTCTCTCTTCCTCCTCCTCCTCCTCCTCCTCCTCCTCCTCTCTCCTCCTCCTCCTCCTCCTCCTCCTCCTCCTCCTCCTCCTCCTCCTCTCCTCCTCCTCCTCCTCCTCCTCTCCTCCTCCTCTCCTCCTCCTTCTCCTCTTCCTTCTCTTCCTCCTACTTCTCCCAATCCTCCCCCTCCTCCTCCTCCTTCTTCTCCTCCTCCTCCTCCTCCTCCTCCTCCTCCTCCTCCTCCTCCTCCTCCTCCTCCTCCTCTTCCTCCTCCTCGTCCTTCTCCTCCTCCTCCTCCTCTGCTATCCTGTCACTCATCCCTGTAGCTAATTAGAAGTAGATGGCAAATAGCCTTGAAAGGACTAAAAGATGTGTTGCTGTTTGGCTTTCCTTTGTATTCCTTTGTATTTTTTCTCCTCTCTGAGCAGTAGGAAGCATTTGTTTGTTAACGTTTTGCTTACATGGTAGCGATGTTGGTGGTGGTAGTGGTGGCGGTGATGGTGGTTGTGATTTTCATTGTTACCGATTGTGGTGGATGTGTGGGTGTGGTAGGTGGAAGATTGATGATGGAGAGGTGAGAGAGAGAGAGAGAGAGAGAGAGAGAGAGAGAGAGAGAGAGAGAGAGAGAGAGAGAGAGAGAGAGAGATTACCTTTCATATTAGAAGGTAAAAATATCTATCCATAACAGTTCCTCCTGCTCTTCTGTTTTTTTCTCCTCCTTCTCCTCCTTCTCCTCTTTCTCCTTCTTTTTCCTCACTTTTTTCTCCTCCTCCTCCTCCTCTTCTTCCTCTTCCTCCTTCTACTCTATATCCTCCTCCTCCTCCTCCTCCTCCTCCTCCTCATCCTCTTTTCCTGTTCCTTCTTCTCCTCCTCCTCCTCCTTTTTGTCCTGCTCCTCCACTTCCTCCTCTTCCCCCTCCTTTTTGTCCTGCTCCCCACTTCCTCCTCTTCCCCTCTTTCTCCTCCTCCTCCTCCTCCTCCTCCTCCTCCTCCTCCTCCTCCTCCTCCTCCTCCTCCTCCTCCTCCTCCTCCTCCTCCTCCTCCTCCTGCTCCTCTTCCCTTCTCGTCCTCCTTTTCCTTCTCTCCCTAAAAAAAAAAGAAATATTTTGTAATGACGTTAATTCATCTCATTGCATTTCTTCGTAGACCTTTCCAATTTCATCAGATAATAAGAGAGAGAGAGAGAGAGAGAGAGAGAGAGAGAGAGAGAGAGAGAGAGAGAGAGAGAGAAATAAATATGGTGGGGGGAGGGGATGGCAGTAGGAAGGGTCTGGCCGCAACACAGCTTCCAGTTTGTCCCGTCATCGAACTTCAGCGAACACTGCCCGGCTAATTGCAACGTTGCACGACTTTATTGGCAATCTTGAACAGGCGTGAGTCCCGGGCGGGGTATGGGAGGGAGGAAGGGAGGATGGTGGGTGGATTGTGTAAGGATAAGGGTCTTGGTCTCTCTCTCTCTCTCTCTCTCTCTCTCTCTCTCTCTCTCTCTCTCTCTCTCTCTCTCTCTCTCTCTCTCTCTCTCTCTCTCTCTCTCTCTCTCTCTCTCTCTCTCTCTCTCTCTCTCTCTCTCTCTCTCTCTCTCTCTCTCTCTCTCTCTCTCTCTCTCTCTCTCTCTCTCTCTACGGCAGCCGATGTTAATGTATAGCGGCAGTAAATGCAGAGTCCTCCTAGTAATGGGTCCTCTTGTTACTCCGGGAACACTCCTGTAATGAGGACTAGGGTCACGCCAGCAGCCTCGATTATGTGTGTTATGGAGGTCAAGGTAATAACGTGGGACAGGTGCGCTACTGGTGGTGGTGGTGGAAGTAGTGGTCGTTAACATTAGAGATGATGGCAAGTGATTATGTTGTGGTGACTGAGCCTTGGCTGGAACTATAGTGATGGTGGTAGTGGTGATGATTAGGTGAGATATACGCACAAACTCTCACAGATACAGAGGGTACGAGCACACACACAAACACACACACACACACATGCGTACAGACAGAGAGTGGGATAGATAGAGAGAGGGGGCAGGATAGGACAGGACGGAGTGTAGCTTTTCAAGGACAGAAGGGAGAGGGAGAACTGAAGAATCACCGGAGTACAAAGGCAAAATTACGAGGGAGGGAGGGAGTGAAGGCCAGCCAGAAAGCCAGCCAGCCAGCCGTCACCTCTGTGCCATCGGGGTGCAAAAAGAGTCCTGCCACCGCCCCGCCGCCGTGACACATCAGGGCCAATGCACACAGGCCTCTGTTTGCTCTCTCTGGTGTTTACACATTGTTCATCTCCCTTACTCCCTCCCTCTGGCTCACTCCCGTCTCTCTCTCTCTCTCTCTCTCTCTCTCTCTCTCTCTCTCTCTCTCTCTCTCTCTCTCTCTCTCTCTCTCTCTCTCTCTCTCTCTCTCTCTCTCTCTCTCTCTCTCTCTCTCTCTCTCTCTCTCTCTCTCTCTCTCTCTCTCTCTCTCTCTCTCTCTGTATGCCTATACTTACCTCCCTCAAATGTGTTCTCTCTTTACATCGCTGCCTTCTGATCTTAACCCATCTTCATTTCTAAACATCTCCTTTATCTATAACCTCTCCATACCCCTTCTCGCTTCCAATCTTCCTCCCTTCTTTCTCCTACCCTTCCCTCCATCTTTCCCTCCTGCTCCTCCGAAGGCAGATGACAACGACAGGTCGCTGTGAATTACAGTATTGAATTTCGTTGTTGCTTCTTTTTTAAGCGAGGAGAGAGAGAGAGAGAGAGAGAGAGAGAGAGAGAGAGAGAGAGAGAGAGAGAGAGAGAGAGAGAGAGAGAGAGAGAGAGAGAGAGAGAGAGAGAGAGAGAGAGAGAGAGAGAGAGAGAGAGAGAGAGAGAGAGAGAGAGATACTAGTTAGAAAAAAACAAGAATCATGAATGAGGATACTATTAATAGACATCTTTTATAGAAAACTTGCCACCTGTAGGGTATGATGTAGGTATGATATTTTTTGCAACTTTCTTCAATTTTTCTCTTGTTCTTATATGCATGTTCTTGATGGATTACCTACTAATTTTGAGAAAGAATAACATTAACTTTATTTGGTTACTAAGAATTATAAGAATAGATAAAATAACAGAAATAAAGGTATGAAATCGTGAAGCATATAAGACAGTAAATGAGAAAGATTATTATTATTATTAAAAGGAATTAAAGATGAAAAACTATTCTTCGTCATTCAGAAACACCATCACAAAGATTAACTGATAACAATATTACTTTAAGACTCTTAACATTTCGTGTATCAAATGGTATAAATAAATCTTAATCTAGAAGTATACAGACGCTTGAGAATGAAATAAAAATTGGGGATTGAGAGATTAAAAAAATAAAAAGCTGGATCAGTAAGAAAATAAAATGCACAAAAATAAAAGAATAAAAAAGAATAAGCGAATGTAGGAGAAAGAAAATACTGGCAAAGGAAAAGAGATAAATTTTACAAAAGTGTATCTGTGTCGGTAGGAAAAAAGAAAGCAAGGAAAATAAATATGAACATGGAATGAAGCTTAGGAAATATACAAAGAAATTCAGTTTTGGAAGTGAGTCCTTTCTTTATACAATTTGCACAGGAAATGTATAGTAATTGCTGTGATAACAAAGATAAAGTAGAAAATAAAACTAGGCAAAGAAAATATGAATAGAAGGAATATAATGTTGAATAAAAAGAAAAAAACGGAGAATTTAAAGAAAAGAGCAATAAGTATGTAGTGGAAAAAAAAATAAGGGTGTGAATCAAGAGGAAAAAAATAATGAATAAATAATAGAAGTAATGAGAAGAGAAAAAAAAATAGACAGATAGAAGAAAATTGACGAATAGGAGATGTAATGAAATAAAACATTAAATGACAATATAAGATAGAAACTAGTAGGAAAATAGATAGAAATTAAGACTACATAATTGTATAATGTCTGTTAAAAATGTTGGCGTAGAAAATGGGAAAAATATAATACATAACGAGAACCATGCTGATAGTAACTAATGAATAATAATCATAAAAATATATATAAAATTACTTTCAATTAGGAAGAAACAGAAATAAAAAAAAAAAAAAAAAGTAAGTTACAGAATAACAATAACAACAACAAAACTAACATAAATGAGAAGAGGAAAAGAAAGATAAAAACAAAGATTACAAAGAGAAAAAGGAAAAAGAATGCAAAGAGAAGTAAGAGTAAACGAAAAAAAAAAATGAAATATGAATAAAGACAAAAAGGAGAAAACGAAAATGAAATAAAACTGGAGAACAACAACAACAACAACAACAACAACAACAACAACAACAACAACAACAACAACAACAACAACAACAACAAATAACACTAAGTGGAAAATGCAAAATAAAAAAAGAACAGGCTTCACGAAAAAGAAAAGAAATAAAAAAAAAATAGCCAGCTTTCTTCAAGGCTTCATTTAACGAAGAAGTGGGCCCCTTTAGATCTCTCTCTCTTTCTCTCTCTCTCTCTCTCTCTCTCTCTCTCTCTCTCTCTCTCTCTCTCTCTCTCTCTCTCTCTCTCTCTCTCTCTTCCCCTTTGTTCCATCCTAATGTGTTATGTAAGAGAGCCACAATTAACTTCACTTTTACACTGTACGATTTGGGAGAGAGAGAGAGAGAGAGAGAGAGAGAGAGAGAGAGAGAGAGAGAGAGAGAGAGACATAGATCTACTACAGTGATAACATTAATCTTAAAAACAAATGATTCATGTTCCTGGTTTGTCATCTCTTTTATTTCTCATTTTTCTCTCGCTATTTATCTTCCATTTACTTTTTACTTTTCGCTTGCTTTCTTCCACGTGTTCTTCTTGTGTGACCTTCGCTTTATTCTTCTTCACTTCTCTTTTCTTATATTGCCTATTCCTCCACGTGTTGCCCTCAGGTGACCTCTTGACTGTTGTTTTCCTCTTGATTTGTCTCTTGATTTGCCCTTACTTGCTTTGGCTTCTGAAATCACCACCTCCACCACCACCACCACCACCATCACCACCACCAGTAACAAGGAGAACAAGATGATACCAAGAACATATCCCGGACATGTTCTGGACTTGCCTTTGTTGACACAGTTCTAAGTCGCCCACATGTGTTGGACAAGGAGGAGGAGGAGGAGGAGGAGGAGGAGGAGGAGGAAGAGGAGGAGGAGAAAGAGGAGGAGGAGGAGAAGGAAGAGGAGGAGGAGGAGGAGGAGGAGGAGGAGGAGGAGGAGGAGGAGGAGGAGGAGGAGGAGGAAGAGGAGGAGGAGGAGGAAGAGGAGAAAGAGTGGAGTTGGAAGAAAGAGGGTCGAAATTGAGGTCAAGGAGGAGGAGGAGGAGGAGGAGGAGGAGGAGGAGGATGTGGTGGTATAGGTGGAGGTGGAGGAGAAGGAAGTAGAAGTCATGGGAGACAACAACAACAACATCAACAAGAATAACAATAGGAAATAAAACAGATGACAACTGCAATGTCTTCAGGATAACATATTGCAGAACCAGTGACCGCAAAATTGGTATCAGAAGAAGAAGAAGGAATCGGACGCGGGGGCTTAAAAGAAAAAAAAGAAATACCACCACCAGTAACAACAACAAGATCAGCAATAGCAGTAGTAGGAGGAAGAGCAGAAGCACGAGCAGGAGTAGAGAGAGAGAGAGGGAGGAGGAGAAGCAGTGAAGCGCATGGGACACAAACGGAAAACTTAATTATACATCAAAGGTAGTGAAGAGAGGGAGTCCACGTCAACATTGAGTCCTCCTGCCGCCTTGGGGATCCTCAGGCGCTTCCACTTCGCACAGAAAGTAAGAACTCCGTGGGACTTTAAGGAAAGACGTACTGGCAGCAATAACACGGGAGAAAAAAAGGTGAAAGATGAGTAGAGGAAAAATAAAAAAAATGAGTAAGAAAAGGAGAAGGAAGATATAGTAGAAAAAAGAAGGAAAGGAGGAAGACGAGGAGGAGGAGGAGGAGGAGAAGAAGGAGATGAAGAAGGAGAAGAAGGTTGAGGAGAAAAAGAAGAAGGAGGAGGAAGAAATACGATAGAAAATAGAAATAAGATAGGAAGAGGAGTACAAAGAAGAAAAAAATAGTGCATCTCTGAAAACATAAGGCAATATAAGTAAGAAGAAAAGAGAAAAAAAAGAAGAAAAGCAGAAAGATAGAAAGGAAGAACATGATGATTATAAGGATGAAAAGGATGAGGAGGAGTTTGACGAAGAGAAGGATAAGGTGCACAAGGAAGAACAGCAGAAGTAGGAAGTGAAAGGGAAGGCATTGCTAGACACAAGATGTTTTCGTCCTTGACTCTCCCCAGCAACGCACACGTATAAAGAGGAACCATCTAAACAAGTGTTGGTCACAGCATGGTGTGTCCTTCTGGTTCCTGGTGGTCGTCTTCGTTATAAATGTTGTCATCATTATTTTTCTCGTCTTGGTCGTATATTTGCTGTTTTTATCATTATGATTGTTTGTTGTTTCATTTTTGTTATCTTCGTTACAAATACGTCGTCGTGCCTGTCGTTTTTGTAATTAGTCTCGTAATTATAATTATTATTGTTATATTTAATTGTCGTCATCAAAATTGTTTCTGTCTTGAAATTGCCGTCGTCGTAATTGTCATCATCATTTTAATTATTTACATTGTCGTCATTGTCATTACAGTTGTCGTCATCACCGTTACATTGTCTGTTTTTTTTAACTTAGTACAGTGAGAGACAACACATGAAATAATACACACACACACACACACACACACACACACACGACGACGACGACGACGACGACGACGACGACGACGACGACAACGGCTAAGACAGTGACAGAAACACGAGGACAATTAACAAAGCATTTCAATGTAAACAAGAGGCAAAGACAAACAGACAGATAGGAGCAGAGAGAGAGAGAGAGAGAGAGAGAGAGAGAGAGAGAGAGAGAGAGAGAGAGAGAGAGAGAGAGAGAGAGAGAGAGAGAGAGCAGCACTCAGCACAAGAAAAAAAGAAATTTTAGATAAGGATGAAGTGAGAGAAATGAGAAAGAGAGAGTAGGAGAAGAAATTAGAAGAAAAGTAGGAGGAAGAGGAAGAGTTGTGGAAGATAATGGAAATAAGAGCATAGAGCATCAGGATTAAACCAACTAGAATGACAAGAGAAGGAGTAGGGGAAGGAAGAAAAAGAATGGAGAAACGTAAAAGATAAAGATAAGACAGAGGAATCTGATAGAGTAGGGGAAGGGACAACCAGAGAAAGGGGTGGATTAGGAGGAGTTGAAGGAAGGGCGACGAGAGAAAGAGGAAGATGAGGAATAATTGAGAGATATCCGAATGCAGAGGAAGAGAAGTAGGAGATGGTAATGAAGAGGAAACAACCAGAGAAAGATGGAGGGGAGAAAAAGAAGGAGGATTTGCCGAAAGATAACCACAAAAATAAGATGAAGTGAAAAAAAAAAAAGAAAACGAAAGAATAAGAACAGTAACTAAAGGAGAGACAACCAAAAAGGAGAGTACTTAAAGAAAGAAGTGTAAGACTTAGAGTATGGAGGAATAGGAGAAGAAGAAGCTGAGGGTGGTGATGTGAAGAAGGAACAAGGAGGCAAGCAGACAAGCGTTGGTAGGAAGGCAGGGAGGAAAGGAAGGAAGCAGACACATCTACCTACCCACCCACCACACACACACACACACACACACACACACACACACACATACACATACTAAGAGGCCCCAGGGTGGGAGGGTGGCGGGATGTATCACCAATATTGTGTGAGCTACAGCCTGGCACTCACCACCCAATATTCACCAACCAGTATTTATAGGCGGGCGGCGCCAACACCGATATTTGTGCCATGGTGCAGGTTTACGATCACGGATAAATTAAGGCCAAAGGTTATTAGTTACTATACAATCCCTTTTACTCATATCTGTGTGTGTTCTTGAGCCTGTGTGTGTGTGTGTGTGTGTGTGTGTGTGTGTGTGTGTGTGTGTGTGTGTGTGTGTGTGTGTGAAAGGAGATATTATGAGGAAGGTGTAATATGCAAGGTAGTGTGAATCTGGTCTTTGTTAGAGAGAGAGAGAGAGAGAGAGAGAGAGAGAGAGAGAGAGAGAGAGAGAGAGAGAGAGAGAGAGAGAGAGAGAGAGAGAGAGAGGGAAGGAGACGCAGACAAACAAAGGGAAAGGTCAGAAAGTTAAGACAGGAGGAAGAGCATAAAAAAAACAAGTCAGACACAATAGGAAAGAATGGCAAAGAGAAAAAAGACAAAAGAAAAGAATAACCTGACTTCAAACTATAGGCTGAATCAAATGTGTGTCTGATAAGTTGCAAGATATTTCCGTCCAGTATCCATGCATAAATACTCTATCTCATTCCCCCACCCAAAAACACAGAACTCCATCATTCTTGCTGGTAACAAACATAAATTTCTGACCCCTCTTCTTGAATGGAAATGTTTCGGGGCCCTTTTGAAATTAGGCTACCACGGCTGCGAGGAAGGAGGTGGAGAGCAAAGGGAAGGAAGATGGAAAAGAGAGAGAGAGAAAAAAAAAAGCTACTCAGAAGGGAAGGGGAAGGTAAGGTGAAGAGGACAAGAGGAAGAAGGGAAGGACGGCGGGTAAGAGTAAGGTAGCAGAGACATGTTTTTCGACTAGTGAATATTTCCCAGTTTGATTTCTATTCCTCGCGTGGCCAATGTTTCTTCACAGCAGAAGAGCGTTTCAGGAATCTCAAGTGACTGCCCCCTCAGAACACCCTCCTCCCTCCCTCCAGCCCACTTCCCGGCCCGCCCACTCCTTCCCCGCCTCTGCCAGCCCGTCCTCCTCCCCTGCCATTCTCGTGTGACTGGCAGGAGACTACTCAATGTCCACCACGTACACTATCTGCACTCTTGCCCACTTTCTTACTTTTTTCCACCTCTTCCACTTTCAAACCTTTGCCTTTTCTGCTTCCATGATTACGTTTACACTATTATTTCTTGCATTTCCATCTTTGTGTTCTCTCTCTTTCTCTCTCTCTCTCTCTCTCTCTCTCTCTCTCTCTCTCTCTCTCTCTCTCTCTCTCTCTCTCTCTCTCTCTCTCTCTCTCTCTCTCTCTCTCTCTCTCTCTCTCTCTCTCTCTCTCTCTCTCTCTCTCTCTCTCTCTCTCTCTCTCTCTCTCTCTCTCTCTCTCTCTCTCTCTCTCTCTCTCTCTCTCTCTCTAAGACCTCTGACCACTTCTACTTCCTACATGGAATTTCTTCCTTGTCCACATTTCCTGGTTTTGATATGCTCTCCTTCCCTTCTCCTTATTCATGGGAAGGCTTATCAATGTCCACCTCCCGCCACTTGCTGGTTTCTTTTCTTCACCCTCACTTCCACTTTTGTTGTTAATCTCCTTGTCTCTCTTTCAATCTGTTTCCACATCTTCCTCCTCTAGCTTTTAGTTTTTGACTTCTGTGCTTCCTTAATTTTCTCCTTCTTTGTTTACTCATATTTCGTACATAAACATCATAACCTTCCCTTCCATTTTCTTTCCTCATTCATCTTTTTTTTTTTTCCTCCACTGTGTTTCTCTACTAACCACCTCTGGCCTATAATCTGTGACTATCATGTTGCTTCCACTTTCTTCTCCAACTTCTTATCTTTACTTAATTCTACACAAACAAATTCAACCTACGTCCCTCTTTTCCACATACCTTACCTTTCCACACTCAGCTTTTAATTTGTAACTGCCTCTCTAGACACGTTCTCTTCTTATCTTTTCCTTTCCATCTCCATATTTTCCACTTGCAACTTTATCCCTTATATAATAGCTTTCCCTTCCTTCCACTTTCCACCTCTCCTGCTCCACATTTGTTCTTTCATCATCCCTCCCCTTGCTGTTTCCGCGCCACGCACCACACCCTTCCTCCTTCTCTTCCTCCTCTTCCTGCCCCTCCTCCTCCCAACTTCACCACTTGCCTCCCTCCCCTCCACACCACTCGTCACACTTTCCCTGTCCCCAAAAAACCCACCACTGCTTCCATTCCACACAATCCACCATTCTCATACCTCCCACTCCCAGCCTCTCTCCCCAATCTCTCCCTCACCCGCACTTCCTCTCCACGCCACACTCATCCATTCTCCTTCTCTCCCGCCCTTCCCCTCACTACCACCACCACCTCTCTCTTAGCCTCCCCCGCCAACTCCCCGCAGCAACAAACACCATGTCATCAAAAGCAAGATGAAAAAATATCACTCGTTTCTCGTATGTATATATATTTTTGTAACATTTGGAATGCATCACTTAAACAAAATAACAAAAAACGACTCCAGTGGCGGCCAGCTGTTGCAAAAAACTTATATGAAATGATAGCAACGGCAACAAAAAGATATATATGTTTGTGCGAAGCGAAAGTGCACGAAATTTAGAAACAACAATAACAACTGCAGGGGGAAACAATTAAATAGGGAAACACATTGCCTATTGTGATAAAAAGTTGGTGATAGCAGTAGTAGTAGTAGAAAAAGTAGTAGTAGTAGTAGTAGTATTAGTAGAAGTAGTGATAGTAGTAGTTAGTAGTAGTAGTAGTAGTAGTAGTAGTAGTAGTAGTAGTAGTAGTTTTGTAATAATAAATATTATGATAATAATACAAAATATCAACACATCAAGTCATAACAATAACAAATAAAGTGTAAGTTCTGCCAGTAATAAAGCTTGCAATATGAGACGAAGTTTTCGAAAGTGGAACAAAAAAAAAAAAAACTGAAAAAAGCACTAATAACACAAGGAAATGCAAATACTAGAACACACACACACACACACACACACACACACACACACACACACACACACACACACACACACACACACACACACACACACACACACACACACACACACACACACACACACACACACACACACACACACACACACACACACACACACACACACACACACACACACAGACACACACACACACACACACACACACACACACACACACACACACAAAGGCTGGAAAAAGAGGAATCTCAGCAGCCGTGTCTTTCAGCACACATGAGCAACATAAGAGAGACAGAACACACACATTTCACATCCAGGAGACAATAATCAGTGAAGGGAGACAAGGAAGATTGATACAAATAAAATATTGCTGCCTGGAGACTCAAAGGTATAAAATTTAACTGTTACACTGCCAGATTTCCATTTTTAATTCAACCCATTCTTTTTTCCAGATGCTTACTTTTGTTTTACTTGAAGTTTTGTACCCTGAGTAAGACTGGATTAACTCGCTATATTATTTACCTCTTTCCCTGCAACATTTTTCTCTTAATCACCTACAATTATTCATTTTTGCTGCAGACATTTTTTTTATGTCTTTGATAATCTTTTCATCATGAAAAAAAGATAATTAGTTATTGTTCTCTTTCTTTTTATATTTAGATCCATGGAGACAATTTATCTCCTCTGCTCATTCTTAGGAGAGAAAGCCCTCAGTCAAAAATGGGTTAAAGGTCCACGAAATCATTAATATCTCAGAGAATAAAAATAGTTCAGAGCTTTACTTAGTGAGCACAATAAATACAGGAGGATGAGGAAGAGAACACACAAGAGGAGGAGGAGGAGGAGGAGGAGGAGGAGGAATAGGTATTTATTGAGGGTCTAAAAGCGACAAATGGAGGATGAAGGAAAAAAGGAAGGCAAAAAATAGACCCCATCAAATAATACAAAGAAAATCAGTTAGATTGTTAGAGATAATTTTGAAAATAGTACCTAACATAGAAGAGAAATGTTAAAGATAGAACTGTAGTATGATATAAATCAGGTTAAGGACCAGTGTTTGACATACAAAAAAGTGAACTTGATTACCTATTTATCAGTAATGCTCACAATAAGTCAAATATTGCATTAGTGAACTAGGTAGAGAGTAATACTTTAAGGGGTCCGTTGACTGTGTGTGTGTGTGTGTGTGTGTGTGTGTGTGAGAGAGAGAGAGAGAGAGAGAGAGAGAGAGAGAGAGAGAGAGAGAGAGAGAGAGAGAGAGGCAGGATTAAAAACAATCTTGAAACGGAATAATAGCTAAACAAACAATTTTTTTATTCAGGATTTTTTTTCTCCTAAACAGCTATTCCGCCACCACCACCACCACATCCTCCTCCTCTTCTTCCTCTTCCTCCTCCTGCTGCTTCTTTTTTTTTTTTCTTTTAGCACCATCTCTTTTCCGTCGTTCAATACCATCACCACCACCACTACCCTCACCGCCTCCTCCTCCTCCTCCTCCTCCTCCTCCTCCTCCTCCTCCTCCTCCTCCTCCTCGTGCGTAAGGTATCGAGGTGAGAACACAGGAAAGATAAGACGAGGAGTCCTGAAGGTGGAGGCGAAAGAATGGATTAGGGTGATGGATGGGGACGCGGGAGGATGTCGGTGGCCGCTCGATGATGCGCAGTGATGAGTGGGAGGAAGGGAAGGAGGGAGGGAGGGAGGGAAGAAGGAAGAGAAGAAGGGAATAAATCAGGAGCAGTGGCAACAGAGTCGAGAATTTAGAGTAAGATGAGATAGAATGCATTTAAAACGTGGAAGAGAAGTACTACTGTGTTTTGTTTTGTTTTTTGTCGCCTTATTGTTTTCATTTTTTTTCTTATCTTAATATTACCACAACTGCATTTTCAGAAGTGTTAGGTTTGGTTAGATTAAGTTAGGGAAGATTTTTTTTTTTTTCATATTTACGTTACTTTACCTTACCTTACTTTCCCTCACCTTGCATCACTTAACTTTACTCTGCCTAACATCATTTTACCTCAGCTTACTTTTCATTTACTTACTTTATATCATACTAATTATATCGTCTCACCTTACCTTACTTTTTTCGAATTCTTCTTTACTTTTTTTTCTGTCATAATTCAGTTTGATCTAACGTAACCTCACCTAATCCAAGTGTATATGAAGAAGGTAATATTAATTAGAATCGTAATCATTTTCATTGTATTCTCTTTTTTCCTCACCACCCAACGACCACCACGACCACAGCTGATACCGCCACCCACCCCACCACCGCCACCACCACGGCAACCAGTACTGCCATAACCACTACTACACTACCGTCACCACCACTACCACCACCACCACCACTGAGGCTACCACCATTTTCGATTACACATTTGTTGTATCCAATAAATTACACGCGACGCTAAAAAATAAGTTTACTTTGATTTTTATTCTTCGTACGCAGTTTTCAAGGAATAAAAAAGGAAAAAAAAAATTAATTCAGATAATACTAATTACATTTTGGTAAACTGGTATTCCAACTTGCTTGTCAATACAAAGTCTCAGTAATTAGTATTAATTATGTTTACGGCAACAATAACGATATTCAAGTAACCTACATAACAGGAAAACACATAACAAAGTATACGAACATCTAACAATCTAGTTATTTCCACTCATTGGGCATATTGATTTGTTATTTTTAAAAAGATAATGAAATAAAAATTCCTAAATATCTTTAAAATACATAGAAAAAATAATTATTTCGCTTTAGGTCTGAAGGATGAGGTGAGACAACACACACACACACACACACACACACACACACACACACACAAAGGTTTCGTTTAATAGTTATTTCTTCGTGGTCACCGCAGTAAGATGTTTATATGATTTTTCTTCCTTTTATAAATCAGTCTCCTGTAGATTCATTTCTCTCTCTCTCTCTCTCTCTCTCTCTCTCTCTCTCTCTCTCTCTCTCTCTCTCTCTCTCTCTCTCTCTCTCTCTCTCTCTCTCTCTCTCTCTCTCTCTCAAACATCTCTCTCTCTCTCTCTCTAGATCAAACATTTAGTGAGAGAGAGAGAGAGAGAGAGAGAGAGAGAGAGAGAGAGAGAGAGAGAGAGAGAGAGAGAGAGAGAGAGAGAGAGAGAGAGAGAGAGAGAGAGAGAGAGAGAGAGAGAGAGAGAGAGAGGAAGAGGGAGTCATCTTACCAACAAGCAGACAGGCAGACAAACAGAGAGAGCATCAACTTTATCTTCATGACTCAAATCTCTCGTAAAAGACAAAGAATTGTTAGATATTTTTCTGTGCTCATTCCGGTAAGCTGAGCGGCGGGTCGAGGTTCACGAAGTAGTTCTTTAACAGCCGACCTGGAGGCTGGCGGGAGGCGGGAAGCGGAGGGCGGGCGAGGCGCAACGACCCTTGACTTTGTCCTCTGCACGCACTACATCTTAGGGAGGCATTGTGTCGGTGGCCTTAGAACTCTCCCATTGCCCCCCAAGAAACACTCCATCCTGCCTCTCTCTCTCTCTCTCTATCTCTTCCCGGTTCTCCCTCTCTCCCACTCACTCTCTCCCGGGTATTACTGCAGGGGCAGGCACTAACAGTTTACCTTCTGGCGAAGGGAATCGTTGGCTGGGCGAGAAAATAAAGCCAGAGGGGTCGGGGTTGCTCTGCCCTGCTTTGTCACTTCTCTTCTCCCTCCCAAGGCAATAACCAGCTGACGAATAAATTTGGAAGCCCCTCGCTGATACCAAATGGGCCACGTCATTGCTCCTGGATTCCTCCAATTTAAGGGAGGAACGCGTCTGCCTCTGACATTCCCACCTCCCCCGCCCTTGAGAATCCTGCATTGTCCCCCCGTGATGGAGTGAAGCCATTGGAAGCAGCCCCCGTAATGCACCTGAATTTGTGTGGGAAAAATAATCATAATAATCTGATGAGTCACCGTAGAAATACTACTAGGGTTTATTCTCCTATTCCTGCCTCTTCTGGATCTTGGTGTGTGTGTGTGTGTGTGTGTGTGTGTGTGTGTGTGTGTGTGTGGGGTGTGTTGGGGTATTGGCTCCTTGATCTCTAGGCTGTCAATCTCTTATGAATAAGATATGCCGCTTATGTTGGAGTCTCTATGAAAAAAATTCTTAATGCTTTGTTATCTCATGGTCATTTGTAAAAGGTCACTGAATTTGTTTGCATTCTCATCATATGTTTTTCCATTGAATTTTTTTTTTTTTTTTGGAATCATGAAAACACACATTAGGACCTTAGTTATTACAGAGACTTTTAATTGAGTCCAGATAAGAAAACTAAACGAATAAATATGTTGGCTTGGCCCTCAAAAAACAAATAAAAAATACATGAAAAATAATGTGACAGAGACAAACAACAACAACAAAAAAAAACGGATGAAAATCAAAGTTGAATTTTGAAAAACGATACTAAAACAGGACATGAAATTAAAGAAAAAATGAAGTCAGACACAAAAATAGCAACGAGGCACATGAACAGCAAAATTTATGAGACGCTAAGTAGAAAAGGAAAGTAAGTACAGACTGCATGGAAGGAGAATGGAGAGATATCGAGGAGGAATGTCATGTGAGAGTGGCAGTTGTTTGCAAGTTTTGTGGTGGAGGAGGAAGAGCAAGGACTGCACTTGATCTCCCCTCCTGCAGTGATGCACGCGGCATGGGCAAGAAGAGGAGGAGGAGGAGGAGGAGGAAGAGAAGGAAAGAGGTGGGCGTGATGCGAGGAACAGACTGAAAGGACATTGAGTTCGTCCACGGAATATCACTTTATGTATACTTTTCTAATCAAATTTTCATATTTTCAATTCTCAGCTAGAGTTGTTTTTTCTTTAATGCCCAAATAAATTTTAAATTATTGTTATTTATACTACCACCTCCTAGATGATTGTGTAACTCATAAAAGATGTATTTCATGTGTGATTCATTCTATTGTATCCAAATATATTTTTACTTAAATGATATTAGCAAAGAATGAAAATAACACGTGGCAGTAATAAAGAATTAACATGCTAACAAAATTTTATGTTATCTATTTTCTTTTTATTTTCAAAATTAAAGAAAAATTATTCGCTTTCTCTCTCTCTCTCTCTCTCTCTCTCTCTCTCTCTCTCTCTCTCTCTCTCTCTCTCTCTCTCTCTCTCTCTCTCTCTCTCTCTCTCTCTCTCTCTCTCTCTCTTTCTCTCTTTCTCTGTTGTTGATGCAGGAGAGAGGAAGAAGATAAAGTTTCCTTCATATACATATACAAACATCGCTCTTCTTTTTATTTCTTTGGAATGTTGTGGAAGAAAAATAGCATTGTTATCAGGATCTGTTTTCTTTCGCTGTTTGGTTCACGATTGGAAGAAAACGGAGGAAGTGTTTTGGTGTACACAGCGGTAGGAAAGAAGAGAAGGAAAATGGAGCCAGAGTGACGCAAATTACAACATAAAAAAAAGATAAAGGAAGGAAAACGTGCCATCTGGAAGGTCATCACACTTAGGGTTGAGCCAGTCACTCACTACCAACACCGCCGCCATCACCCCTCCCCATACCATCACTACCACCACCGTCATAATTACCATTACCACTACTGTCACCACCACCTCTACCAATACTGCTACCATCTCATTCACCATCACCACCACCATAACTGCTATTACCAGCCATTCACTCACTCTATCTCCTCCACCATCACCATCACAGTCATGAGTCAGTTACCACCACATCACCATCACCACAACAATCAGATCTGCTACCAATGAGTACCATTACCGCCACCATTATCACTGCCACAATAACAACACAGCAGCAATACCAACAACAACACCACTTAATACCGAAAGCCACACACACACACACACACACACACACACACACACACACACACACACACACACACACACACACACACACACACACACACACACACACACACCACCCAACAAACACCGAACAAAACTCCGCAACAACCACAAATAACCAACCAACGAGAGACAGAAGGAAAATAACCATGACCTCTCTTCTTTTCGTCCTTCATCCACCACCACCACCACCACCACCACTACCACCACCACCACCACTACCATCCTCCCTTCCGCTCACCTCAAAACTTTCTGTCCCTCCCCTGCGGCCACGTCCCTGCAAGTTGGTCTCCCCAGAGGACCGTTCCTGGACCTGAGTCGCACTATTAGCTAGAATTAAGTCCAGGGGAAAGGCGGCCCACGGGGACAACCTCGATGGTGGACATGGAAAGGAGAAAGAGGGAGTGAAGGATGGAGGACTGTGAGATGGGGGAGTAAAAGGAGAGAGAGAGAGAGAGAGAGAGAGAGAGAGAGAGAGAGAGAGAGAGAGGAGGGAAAAAAGGGATGGAAGGTAAAGAGGGAACAAAGATGGTGAGAAGGAATAGTAGGAAAAAAGAACGTACCAAAAAAGGGGGAAGAGGAGGAAAATGACTAGAAGGGAAAAAGAATAGCGAAATGAAGCTGTGGGAGGAAGGTTAAGACGAGCAAAAAAGTGCAAAGATGGAAGGATTTACGGTTTGGAGCGGAGGAATAGAGATGAGAAAGGCAAGGAAGATGATGTAAAGGAAGAAAAACAATATACGTATATATATATATATATATATATATATATATATATATATATATATATATATATATATATATATATATATATATATATATATATATACACCCACCCACCCACACACACACACACACACACGCACACACACACACACAGAGAGAGAGAGAGAGAGAGAGAGAGAGAGAGAGAGAGAGAGAGAGAGAGAGAGAGAGAGGAAGGTAAGAAAAAGGACGAATAAAACTAGAGTAGGAATGAAAGAAGATAGCTAAATGAAAAAAGAATAAAGAAAGAGAAGGATAATTGGAGAGATGGAGAAGTTTTGCTTGAGGAAAGAAAAAAAAATATAGATTTATAAATGTGTACACTTAGAATTACACACACACACACACACACACACACACACACACACACACACACACACACACACACACACACACACACACACACACACACACACACACACACACACACACACACACACACACACACACACACACAGAAATATAGAAAGCTAACGAGTGAAGAGGAACGAACATAAAGGAAAGGAAAATAACAGAAAGAACAATTATGACGAGCCTGCAACATGGGGAGAGAATGGGATAAAAGAGAAGAGGAAGAAAAAGGAACAGAGAGGCCGGGAAAAGAGTTTGTTTGGGAATAGGGACGGAAAGGAGAACAGGAAAGACAGAAGGGGGAAAGTAATGGCGGAACAAAAGTCATAGTTGGAGGGATGTGAAGGAAAAATAAAAGGTGAGGAGACACGTACTTGATGAGAAGGAAGGATGTGTGGCAGTCAATTGAAAAAAATAATAACGCGTAAAGGCAAAGAAAATTGAAAAGTTAGTTAAAGTTATTTTTCAATAGTGTGTCATTTATTGGTTTTGTGAGTTTTTTTTTCATATTGTCGTTTTAATGCGTATCTTCTCCATTCCTTTAATTTGTGTATCAGCTAAATACTACGAAAACACTACCTTATTTTTATACTCGTTTGATTAAGAAGTAAGGGAAAGACAGAGAGAAACAATAAAAGAATACCTTATTAAATACAAATTAGTTGAGACAGACATATGTAAACAGGAATACAAATAAACAGAAAGACATGCAGATACAAAGAGGTACAGAGACAGAGAAATAAATCAACAGAGGTAAAACAGAGCAAGGCACACCCACATACAAAATCATAACTTGGTACGGCTGCACAATTCCTGTGCAAACATTTCCACTTGGCTGGCCTGGCCTCCGGAGACCAATCTGCGTGCTTCTCTTTCATTTCGTTTCAGGGAGAGAAGGGGAAAAAAAAATGTCTCGAACGGCCCAAAATAAAAGCAGTAAAAATGAGAGACCTGTTAAGACGAACCTTGGCCTGAGAGACGTGGTTTCTGCTGCGGAGACATGGACATGCACAAGGTAAGACAGATAGATGTGTATGAAGTTTTGAAATACACACTCCCAGAAAGATAGAGATATGGGTTAGGGAAAGACAGATAGAAACTTAAGCTATAAAATGAGCCTTCTCTTTTCTAACTTTACATTTATATTGATTAATTTATTGCCATTTTAGTTATATCTTTTATAAACATTGGTAACTCTTCACCACTTGATATATATATACTCGTATATATATATATATATATATATATATATATATATATATATATATATATATATATATATATATATATATATATATATATATATATATATATATATATATAATCTATTTTCCATAGACAGAAAATAACAAGTTTATACCGTATCGCAATTTCCCATTTAGTGTCATTTATTTTACTATCCATTCATTTTCACTCCGCGAGACCGCTACGCACTACGACTTACTAATATTCAAACGTTACGGATGATAATAATTTGCATTCCATTACTGACTGAAAAATTCACATGTATTTTTTGCCGCACTGATCATAATTATATGTTGGTTTCAAAGAAAAGCATGTGAAAAAAACAGCCACCAGTTTGTTTGTTTTATAACAAGAATAGCGTTATCACTTCGGCTCCCTAATTTAAATGTAATCTCTGGAGAGGAGAGCTTTTTATCAGCGGCTTTAATTACGGTGTTGATATTTACTTTGCTCTTCATATGGTTTCTGTGTCAATTTTTCCTGTTGATATCTTTTCAGATTTTAGGTGATGTTCTGTTTAAGTTTGTGTGCCATCAGTATCTTTGGAATATCTTAACAAGTAAATATGTTATCTGATGGGTACATTTTATTCTAATGGTTTTTGTTATCATTTTTATTTATCTTTGTACAATGTCTTTGGTGAAGTTAGGTGTACTGTATTTTGGTGTGTCATCACTGTCTTTGTGGTTTTCCTAATGACAAAATATGTTTTTTCACTTTTTATGATACAATTAGATAGCACGACTAATTGATGTCGTAATTGAACCTTTATACTGACTGATTATTCGTAAACAATATGTAGTTAAGAAAAATGACTCTACTGACATGTACTGGTCAAGAAAAGAGAACATACCAAAATGTTTACAGTTCATATTTTCTATTGATATATTTTTCCTTGTCAATTCCATTTTATCTCTTCTTTCATGTTTGCCGACCTATGCCGTCTTAATTTTTTTCCTCTTTTCTTGTCCATTTTACTCTATTAAAGACAACACGAGTTCATAAAGTCCTCACAAACAGGTCAGGCGATATAAGTCTTTCCTTTGTGTTCCTTGTTGTCCTCCATTTCTCCCTCGTGACCTGTGTCCTTCTCTTTCTTCCGTGTTGCTTTCCCCTCTCCCAACTCTTCTTCCTCCTGTGTCTTCCTGCATCTTGTCTTTTAAATTCCCCTTGCCCTTTTCCTCATCTCTTGCTCTGCTTCATCTCTCTCTCTCTCTCTCTCTCTCTCTCTCTCTCTCTCTCTCTCTCTCTCTCTCTCTCTCTCTCTCTCTCTCTCTCTCTCTCTCTCTCTCTCTCTCTCTCTCTCTCTCTCTCTCTCTCTCTCTCTCTCTCTCTCTCTCTCTCTCTCTCTCTCTCTCTCTCTCTCTCTCTCTCTCATCTCCCACCCTGACCAGGCGTGATGTGAAATATGATGAAAAAGGAATATAAGGAAGGTGAGTGATGCAGAGAGAGAGAGAGAGAGAGAGAGAGAGAGAGAGAGAGAGATACGAAAACACAGAGATATATAATACACAAACAAGCAAGAGAGGTAGTTTTTAAATAATTGATAAAAAGGGGTTTGTATCTTGCTCGACTGAAGATAAGGCGCTCTGGTGAATACATGAAAGCTGGTATTGTTTATTTGTTCTATGGTTATGTATAAAATTTGTATCTCTTGATTTATGGTGTCGTTTCTGTCTTCACATTTCTTTTTTTCATCCTCTTTTACCATACGTGTTTCTCTTCTTCGTCCTTTTGGTATTAAGATCTTCAGTTTAGTTAATTGTGTTATTTCTTATTTCATTTCTCTGTTTGTAATTTGTGTCTTTCATAACCCAAGAATTCATTTGTTTCTTTTTTACTTATGTTCTCTTCTGTATTCTTCTATTTTTCTCTTCATACTTTTCTTTCTTATTGAATTATTTCTTTAATACTGATGATTTTTTTTTTCCCGTTTATCTTGTATATATTTCTTTCGTAATCTCACTTAAGTATTTTTTTTTCATGTCTTATTTCTTTTTTTCTTTATTATTCCGCCTCTCCTCGTTCTTTTGCTATTCATGTCAAATGTCTAGATCTCTTATTTTTTTCTTATTCTGATGTATATATTCGTTTGTTTATTAGTATTTCTTGTGTTTGTTTTCCCTGTCTCTAATCTTCATTCTTTTTGTTATTTTTTTCCTCTTTCTTCTTGTATTTTCTTTATATTTTCTTTCTGTATCAAATGTTTTTTTTTAATACAATTTTTATACTATATCAAAGAAATACACTAATTAATTTTTTTCATTTAGCTAACTATATTTAATTCGTATATAAAGTATAAAAATTAATGATGGTAATAGTGAATACATGTGTCGATGTATTGGATTTATAGGTAAAGTCAATCTTTTTTTTTATTATTTCTTCAGATGTTGTGTATAGAGTGTCAGGATATTTGTGTTTATATGTACAGGTTGGTCAGATTGCTTTCCTTTTCACGCACGTACGCAAAATCAATGCCAATTCTGAACTCACAGCTCGTGGTCGGAAAAGGGGGTGAGAACGATGACAGGTGAGGAAAAGGGGGAAGAAGAGGAAGAGGAAGTGAGAGGGAAGGGAGAGAGACGGGAAGAGAAGGGAAAAACGTTAGCGTTGAGGTGACATGATGCTTTCTCTCTCTCTCTCTCTCTCTCTCTCTCTCTCTCTCTCTCTCTCTCTCTCTCTCCAATAAAGACCATTATAATGAGATCAATTTGTGATGATATTTTTGCCTTTTCTTTTTACTTATCTCTTCCTTTTTCTGTCTGATGTTTATTCTTAGCGCTTTTATTTTTATCTATTTTTTTTTTGTCGCTATTGTTGTTATAGCCTTCTCCCCCAAGTCGTCGTTGGGTTCTTCTTCTTCTTCTTCTTCTTCTTCTTCTTCTTCTTCTTCTTCTTCTTCTTCTTCTTCTTCTTCTTCTTCTTCTTCTTCTTCTTCTTCTTCTTCTTCTTCTTCGTCTTCTTCTTCTTCTTCTTCATCTTCATCTTCGTCTTCGTCTTCGTCTTCCGCACTTTCATTTCTCTCAATGTTTCCCGCCTTCATTTCTCTCCACACTTTCCTATTCGCCACCCTCCCTCTGACCTCAGCTTTACAATTCTGATCATTCTTTCCTTCTTTCCTGCGTCTCTACATCCCACTTCCACGTCATAGTCTTCATATTCATACTCATCCGTATTTTACATCTTTATCTTACCCTCAAAAAGTGCAGGAGTGATTGTAAATATTAGTTAGTTTTTTTCCTATCTTTCTTCGTTCATGGTTTATCCAATGAAGCGCTTCATTATCAACCTTCAACTTAGAGGTATTTCTTTACATACTATCATGTTGTTTTGAGTCTTTTTATTTATTATATTAGCAAGGAACATCCAATCCACATAAAACAGGTTACGAAAACAGTATTTTTCATAACGTTCCGTATTAAATGTTTCAGTGCTCCATCTTGAAATTAACATGCTATAGTGGAGCTGATTGGAGTGTTCACAAGTGTCTGTATAAGTTTGACTGCAGTAGGAGTTAAATAAGGATTTTTATTATCATTAAAGGGTAAAAGCTTGATAAATTATCTCTATTAACTTAACCAAATAAAAAAAATATTGGAGTGTTCACGAGTATATGTATAATTCTAGTACTAGTTTATCAAGGATTTTCTACAAACAAAGGGTTAAAATCCCCTAAAATCACAATGAACCATTTATGTAGCCTTGGAAAACAATCTTAATGAGAAAACAGTGCACGTTTCAAAATATGTGTCAATCTGTAAGGAGGTTCTCTGTGCCTCGTTCTTGCAACGTTCCTGGTTTATTTATCTTTCTCATCTTCGTTGTTCTGTCTGATGCTTCCCTCTCTCTTCCTTGTGTTGTTTCTCATATAACTTATTCGTCCGCGTTGTGCTTCTATTTATCTTTGTTCTTCTTTCTAATAACTCAGGCATGGTAATTAGTGTACCTGTTAAATATTACCTTGGGTTTTATAGCGAGTTTTATTAATCTTATTAGTTTTATTTCCCATTTTTCGTCCTTCAGTATTTGTCCCCTTTGCCTTCTCCACTCCTGCTCTTTCTCTCCTTTTTCATTTTTCTGCTTCTTTGTTCGTTGAAAGTTTACTGAAATTCCCCTTTATGCAGTTACCTCTACTTTTATTTCAAGCTACGTATGTTTTCTTTTTATTTGAGAATGTTTACTTTTTCCTCTCCCTCCTTCACCTTTCCTTGCCTTTTTGTCTATCTGTATATCTATCTGTCCTCCTTGCCCCCGCTGCCGACACACACACACACACACACACACACACACACACACACTTCTCTCTCTCTCTCTCTCTCTCTCTCTCTCTCTCTCTCTCTCTCTCTCTCTCTCTCTGGGAACGTTTTCTCCTCTCCCCTCTCACCACCTCACAGTTTAGCGACCATTCTCTCCCCTCAATCACGACCCCTCCATGCGTGCAAGCACGTGCGTGCGCACACACACACACACACACACACACACACACACACACACACACACAGAGAGTACCCTGAGGCAGCCTTCTCTCCCCTTAACTGGCATTTTTCTTCACTGGCCTGGGTCGTGAGTCTCGCTAATGGTGACAGCGCTTCAGTAAAGGAGTAATCATAGGTCATTTGTGCCATGGATAACCCTTACCTTTAGTCCCGCTGGTTCTAAGGAAGTAAGAGACGGATATGTTAGGGTTTGACCAGAGACAACTGTGCACCTTACGGGAAAATATATATGGAAAGGCGAGATGTTAAAGGGAATATTAAATATTGTTTGAATGTGGTCACATAAAAAAAAATATATTGACAGTTCTCAAGGGAGAAGAGATAAAGGATCTTGTAAGAAATACACACGCGAAAAAATGCAAATGTTAATAATTAAGCTAAAGATACTCATTGTTTTGAAAAAATAGAGAAATATTTATGAGATTATGATATATATATATATATATATATATATATATATATATATATATATATATATATATATATATATATATATATATATATATATATATAAAGGTTCTGAATGCAATTAAGTAAGGGACATGTGTTATGTTAAAAATCTTCCGACTCTGGTAAATTAAGGGAAGGATATATGAGGTTAAGGAATGGTAAAAATGAATAAACAAATTAAAAACTGAAAATGAGAGAAGATACACGTGACAATCCCTGTATAAAACATGCCTACCTATTTCCACGCGCCATACTCCTCTGATCTTGATATTAACTGAGGTTTGTAATGAGAATGAATAAAGAACTTAAAACATTATTAATTTTGTTTTATCCGATTTGGAGAAGACACAGCTAAGCTAAGCAAATTAAGATGAAATATAATAATATCAAATTAAATTAAATGGAATAAAATGTTGAATAACCGTTGGTATTTTTTTTTTAATAAAGTACAAAAAGATCTCAAAACTGAGGTCAATCTGCTTCCAAATATTTCTAGATGTCATGAGATGATCAGGAAATATAATGATGACTTGATGTTTTTAGGATTATATTTGAGGAATGTCCATGTAAAGAGGATAGGTATGAACAAAACAACTGAAAACATATCAAAGGGTGGAATGTCTTTACTTTCTAAGTGAACACTATGAAGAACTGAAATAGATAATGAGAGAGAAAGAGAGAGAGAGAGAGAGAGAGAGAGAGAGAGAGAGAGAGAGAGAGAGAGAGAATGTATAAATTTAGCAACAGAAAATAATAATTCAATATCAAACATGTCTGACATTTGAGAAGTAATAGGAATCCCAGTCACTGTGTTGAGGGCAAACAAAGTTACACAATTCTGGGATACAAATCAGTAAGAAGAAAAAAGTTCGTGAGGAGGGGACAAGCTGGGGAATATTGCGGAGTCGCCACAAATGGTCAGGGTGTGGAATTTCAGAGGTGGAAAATGAAGGAAAAGAATAACTTCAGAATAAAGGTGAGATCAATATAACGAATAGGGTAGGTAAAGAATAGAAAAAAAGTGATAAAAACAGGAGAAATAGGCGATTAGATGCACAAATATATAAAAGTTAATCCCTATGACTTCTCTGGTACCTTTGATTGGTCTTTTTAATTTTTATTTATTTTATTTTTCAAATTTTTCTTACTTAAATATAGTTGCCGTTGAAAATTTCCTTTTAAAAATGCAATGTTGCACGTAGACACATAGAGACATGTTCAAAAATTAAGAAACTACTTCGTATTACTTTCACTGTCTTACGTGTTCCCTCAGCCTTTATGTCTGTTGAGGTTCTTTTAATTACCTGGCTTTATAAGACTGTCAGAGGATTAGTGGACGAAAACACATTGATAGTGAGTGCAGAAATTTAGTCCATGTAGTTTTATGTTGGTGTAGCTAGGAAGTAAATTGTCATTTTTGCAGATCACAAATTTAGCTTTTAGTCACCTTCTTTTACTTTACCATCTCATAAAAGAAACATTAAGTAATAGGAAATGCAGCGTAAAAAGTTATCAAATTGAACCTTGTCTATTGAAAAAGAATTCCACTGAATCTCGCCTGCATATTCAAGCAGAAATACTATTGTCGTGAATGAGAGGAAATGCCATTCAGAGCATAACCTCTATGCACTGATTACTTCTAGGGACGACTTAACAGCGGACAGTGAGTTTGTTATGCATGTAGTGTTTATCTGCCTCCAAAACGATTATTGCCGAGGGAAGCTATTGGCAGAGAGGAGTTTTGTAGCACAGGGAAGCTTTTGTTTAATTTCTTCACAAGAAAATGATCCATGAATTCAATACACCGTTATGTTTTTAAGCAAAGTGTATATACAGCGTTACATTGTGGAAGATGTTTAGACTATACAGCCTTTATGCAGTGATCATAATTAATATTTGATGTACAAAGCCTATTTCATCCCTAAATTAGGAAAGTTTTCCATGTAAATTTTCACCCATGTTGACACACAAATATCTACGGATAGATTTGTTTGTCATCAAGTGTTTGTATTTATTACTATTGAGCTTGCACTTTTCCTGGGACGACGCCTGCATACAACCAGACACGTACGGATGTGACGTGGGGAAATAAATGTCAAGAGCTTCAACTTTATAAAAACATTAACTGAAAAATATTGAGCAGTATGCTCTCTCTTCTGTCTCATTACCATGTTGTTTGCCATTTCCGTCATTACCAACTGATTTGGCAATACAAGTCTCACCTGAACAAGACACACATATGATGTACGTCAGTTTCTTTTTCTCTAATCTCTGTCTAGACAAACGCCTAGAGGGGAGCCGTCTCTGGCTATCCGAGGATCACAGAGGGATGTTCCCTTTCCTCCGCAGTGAACTGTGAATGTGTTACTTATCATAGTTTCTCTCTATCTCTCTCTCTTTCTCTCTCTCTCTCTCTCTCTCTCTCTCTCTCTCTCTCTCTCTCTCTCTCTCTCTCTCTCTCTCTCTCTCTCTCTTATTGACTTTTTTTCTTGTTCTTTTTTCTTGGTCTTTTTTTTTTTTTATTATTATTTTATTTTATTTTTTTTCTGTTTGTCGTTGCAGTTTTTTTGTTCCTAAGCTTTTTCCTCTTGTTTTTCCTCCTCCTCAAGTCTCCTTTTTCCCGTTCCTGCTCAAGTCCCCTGTTTTTCCTTCCAGAGTGCGTCTTCCTTTGATGTAATATGATTTTATCCTGCAGCTGCTATTTCTATTACCCTTACACACACACACACACTCTCTCTCTCTCTCTCTCTCTCTCTCTCTCTCTCTCTCTCTCTCTCTCTCTCTCTCTCTCTCTAGTACTATAACACTATTATTAATACTCATTTACTGTTTTGCGCTCATTTATCAGCATTTATCGCAGCGTTTGGATTGTTTAGAAGAAAGAGAGGAGGAAAAAAACTTCACTACCAGGAATACTTTATTGTTCCTACTTTTCCCTCAGGTGCAAAGGAAAGAAAAGTGTTTCTTATAACAGAATCGTTACATCCGCCGGTGGAGTCTCAGCTTAATCTTGCGTAAATTAGCGTGTGGTGACAGATGGAAAAATTAGTGCTTAGCTTGGCCCGCATTATTTTCCTGCTCCCCATAATTAGTTTCGTGGTCGGTGGAATTTAGCATTGAAGTGGCAAGGTTAGTGTAATAAGGGGGAGATGGGATGAGAGGAGGAGGAGGAGGAGGAGCAGGAATGGTGTGTGTTATTAGTAATTTGTTTGTGTTTAGTTTATCATGGGGATTAGTTTCTTTGTGAGTGAGTTTTTTTTTTTCACTCGTTTTTTTATACTTTCCTTGCTTTCATTAATTTTTATGTATCTATTTTTACTTGTGTTTTCTATTTTTTTTTTCTTTTCATTCATTTAATTTTGCTTCTTTTTTTTCAGTTCCTCAATTTTTTTTCTTTTATTCTGTTTACCTCTTCCTTTTCTTTATTCCATTATATTTTCGTTTATTTTTTTTTCTATGCCTTGAATTTCTCTTCCATCATTCTTTTAACATTTTTGGTTCTTTTGCTCACGTTTTCTCAACTATATTTTTGTACCTCAAAATCTTTCTTTACTCCTTTTTAGTTTTATCGCCGATCATATTCTCAAAGCACTTTTTTGTACCTCATTTCTCTCTCTCTCTCTCTCTCTCTCTCTCTCTCTCTCTCTCTCTCTCTCTCTCTCTCTCTCTCTCTCTCTCTCTCTCTCTCTCTCTCTCTCTCTCTCTCTCTCTCTCTCTCTCTCTCCAGGCGTCAGGGTACAGCAGGAGGTAAGAATGAATAGGTTTAGAGATGTGTGTGTGTGTGTGTGTGTGTGTGTGTGTGTGTGTGTGTGTGTGTGTGTGTGTGTGTGTGTGTGTGTGTGTGTGTGTGTGTGTGTGTGTGTGTGTGTGTGTGTGTGTGTGTGTGTGTGTGTGTGTGTGTGTGTGTGTGTGTGTGTGTGTCTCGCCTGTGTACTCTTGCCTCCAGTAACATCGTTAGGTCAAGGGAGTTGGATATTTTCACCCTTTTTTTATCGTGTTTCTTTCTCCATTCATCCCCCTCCCCTCCCTCACTCCCCCAGTCCCAACGTAAGTCTTTCATTCGTTTGTTCCCTTTGTCGCTTATCCTTTTTCTTTGGTGTTCTATTCCTGTATTTGTACTTTTGTTTCAGTTCTCAATCTCTCTCTCTCTCTCTCTCTCTCTCTCTCTCTCTCTCTCTCTCTCTCTCTCTCTCTCTCTCTCTCTCTCTCTCTCTCTCTCTCTCTCTCTCTCTCTCTCTCTCTCTCTCTCTCTCTTGTATTGATAGTATGGAGTGAAGGAAGGTGAAGATAAATAGATTCATGGAGAAATATGAGAGAAGTGTTGGTTTGGGAAAGTATGCACAGACATCCTAGGTTACGAGAGATCTTTATTGCATGTTTTGTTTAGTGTCAGTCTATTTTCTGTTTATTATTTGTTTATAGTTATATATTGTATGTTTGGTTTTCTATTTACTTAATCATTTTTATTTATTTTATTTTCATATGTATATTATTTTGTTCTTTTTTTTCTATACATGGTTATATAGAAAAAAGAAATTCATGGTTGTTTTAGTTAAGCAAAATATGTTTCATGGAAGCAAATCATCTGCAAAAACAATCCCATAATAAATGAAAAAAATAACATCATTTACTTGTAATATAACCCATGAATCAAGAAAACCAATATGTAATCTTTTTCTTCCCCAAAATTTGCAAATAAATAAATTAGTTTTGACGCTGAAGAAACCCAAATCATATATCACGTTACCTTCGCTTAAAAAGACACAGTTATGATGTGGTAGTTGTCGTAAAACAGGGATAGCATGGAGACACCTGAGTCCATTATGAAAGTGTATTTACGGTAGCACAATACACAAGTGTAAACCGAGCGAAACGAGAGGCAGGAGGCGTAGCGTGTCAGCCTCAGGCGGCGGCGAGCGAGGACTGCGGGGAAAGACTTGACGTCAGACAGAAAGGGAGTATGGGAAAAACAAAGGACATGCTAACATAATGAAAGTATTTTTATACCAGAAAAGTTATATATAAATTGGCATTGTTTAAGTTAATAAAGCTCAAAACACGAGTACGTCAAAACATGGTGCCTGGAGCGAAACGTGAACGTGTACGTCATACTTTTGTGAGCTTCATTAGAGTGGTTTACGCAAGTTGTTTTACGTCAGTATTGACATTTTGTTTCTTTTCTTCTCGGGCATTCCTGTAATTACAGTGTTATTTGTTCTTTTCACACCAGAAAATGGTGTGCGTGTAGTTATCCCAGTCGTTGTTACTGGCAGAGAAAGATGCAGTAGCAGTAGTAGTAAGAGTAGTAGTAGTAGTAGTAGTAGTAGTAGTAGTAGTAGTAGTAGTAGTAGTAGCAATAGTAGAAGTAGCAGTAGTAGTAGTAGTAGTAGTAGTAGTAATAGTAGTAGTAGAAGAAGTAGTAGTAGTAGTAGTAGTAGTAGTAGTAGTAGTAGTAGTAGTAGTAGTAGTAGTAGTAGTAGTATCATGATTCGTAGCAGTAGTTGCAGTAGTTATTGTTGATGTTGTAACAGCAGAAGGGATAATAGTTATGCTACTGATAGGAATAATAACGGTGGTGGTGGTGCTGCTCTTATGTTATAATTACTAGTAGCAGTAGTAATAGTAGTAGTAGTAACAGCAGTAGTAGTAGTAGTAGTAGTAGTAGTAGTTGTAGTAGTAGCAGCAGCAGCAGTAGTAGTAGTAATAGTAGAAGTAGTTAGTAGTAGTAGTGTTAGTAGTAGTTGTATTAGAAGAAATAGTAATACCTGTTGTTATTATTCCTGTTATTGTTGTTGTAATATATTGCCTTTATTTCCAAACCAGACATTATATATTGATATTAAAGTACGGAAAATTTTATGAGGATATATTATTTCCATTTATCGCCCCAGGAGAGAGAGAGAGAGAGAGAGAGAGAGAGAGAGAGAGAGAGAGAGAGAGAGAGAGAGAGAGAGAGAGAGAGAGAGAGAGAGAGAGAGAGAGAGAGAGAGAGAGAGAGAGAGAGAGAGAGAGAGAGAGTAATCTATTCATGTAAGCTCTGGTACATAGTTAATTCATATATAGGAGAGACCAAAAAAAAAAAAAGGCTATATTGCCATGGTGATGTACGTGTTTATAGGTCACGTTTGTTTTCCTCAGTGTCATCTTTTTCCACACACCTCTCTCTGCCCTCTCCTTTCACTCCCTCTTCCTTCCCTGCCCCTCGTTACCTCTGCGCGACTAGCATGCTGTCTTCCTGATACATGGTGGTCGACAAAAGCAATTTCCTCGCCACTATATTATGTTATGCTGGCGAGTTCTGTATCTCCTCAGGGCCTAGCCAAGGGATGGACGACTTCCCACTGTAGCCTGCTCATCTTGTACATTCATGTAGACTTTGATCTCCTTCAGAGTGTGTGTGTGTAATTCACTGTTTGATCTGCTACAGTCTCTGACGAGACAGCCAGACGTTACCCTACGGAACGAGCTCAGAGCTCATTGTTTCCGATCTTCGGATAGGCCTGAGACCAGGCACACACCACACACGGGGACAACAAGGTCACAACTCGATTTACATCCCGTACCTACTCACTGCTAGGTGAACACTGAACAGGGGCTACACGTGAAAGGAGACACACCCAAATATCTGCACCCGGCCGGGGAATCGAACCCTGGTCATCTGGCTTGTGAATTAACCAGCGCTCTAACCACTTACTTATTTATTTAAGTGTGTGTGTGTGTGTGTGTGTGTGTGTGTGTGTGTGTGTGTGTGTGTGTGTGTGTGTGTGTGTGAAAATGTACAGGGGGAGGGACATTAAGACAATGAACTGAAATGCTTAACTTAACTATGGATATAACTTAACCTATAATTCACTTATTACTTTACTTATTTATTTAAGGTGTCTGTGTGTGTGTGTGTGTGTGTGTGTGTGTGTGTGTGTGTGTGTTTGTATGTGTGTAATTCACCACGGGTGCCTGTTGGTCACCCAGCCACTCTACCCCATTACGGAGCGAGCTCAGAGCTCATAAACCGACCTCCGGGTAGGACTGAGACCACAACACGCACTCCACACACCAGGAAAGCGAGGCCACAACCCCTCGAGTTACATCCCGTACCTATTTATTTACGGTGAACAGGTGCTACACATTAAGAGGCTTGCCCATTTGCCTCACTGTCCCCCGGACTCGAACCCAGGCCCTCTCGATTGTGAGTCGAGCGTGGTAATCACTACACTACACGGTGTGTGTGTTTCACTGTTTGATCTGCTGCAGTCTCTGACGAGACAGCCAGACGTTATCCTACGGAACAAGCTCAGAGCTCATTATTTCCGATCTTCGGATAAGCCTGAGACCAGGCACACACCACACACCGGAACAACAAGGTCACAACTCTTCGATTTATATACATCCCGTACCTACTCACTGCTAGGTGAACACGGGATACACGTGAAAGGAGACACACCCAAATATCTCTACCCGGCTTGGGAACCGAACCCCGGTCCTCTGGCTTGTGAAGCCAGAGTGTGTAAATCACTGTTTGATCTGCTGCAGTCTCTGACGAGACAGCCAGACGTTATCCTACGGAACGAGCTCAGAGCTCATTATTTCCGATCTTCGGATAGGCCTGAGACCAGGCACACACCACACACCGGGACAACAAGGTCACAACTCCTCGATCTACATCCCGTACCTACTCACTGTTAGGTGAACAGGGGCTACACGTGAAAGGAGACACACCCAAATATCTCCACCCGGCCGGGGAATCGAACCCCGGTCATCTGGTTTGTGAAGCCAGCGCTCTAACCACTGAGCTACCGGGTGTGTGTGTGTGTGTGTGTGTGTGTGTGTGTGTGTGTGTGTGTGTGTGTGTGTGTGTGTGTGTGTGTGTGCGCGCGCGCGCACGTAAGTAAAGAGGTGGAACAAGAAATAGTTTCGTTAATAGGAAAACAGAAGCATTTTTCTCCCTCATTTTATTTATTTTATTCATCTACTTTTTTGTATCCGTGAGTGTAAAGAATAGCGGTCAAGGATACAGGAAAGAAAAATAAACCTGTGTTTTGTTTTTCCTGGAAAAGAAATTAGCATTAGCGAAAAGCAGGACGTTAGCTACGATGTGCATTTCCTGATTAGGATGTTTAAAACGATTGTTAACTTCGATTTATGGCCTAAAGGCAACATATTTTTCATATACGTTACATTGACTCTAAAAACATCGGAAACTTATATCAAATTAATCTTTCTCTAAGTTAAAATACTCGTGTATTCTTGTTTTCTTATGTAAGAGGGAAAAAACTGGCAACATAAAATAAAATAAAAAAAGACCCACTTAATTGCCAATCCCCTTGCAAGTCTGAAACAGTTAGCTGATATGTAATGATAAGATTAATGTCTTAAAACCTCCCTTTTAAATTAAGTTAAATCATAGAAATATGGAAATACAGCAGCAAGTAGGGAGTTCCCGAATTTACTAGCAAAAGGTATATGAATGCTTCAGAATAATGGTTAACTCTTGCATTAGAGAACTGGACAGAATAGGGATAAGAAGAAGAAAACCTTGTGCAACGAAGGCCGCAGGAAGAGGAAAGGCATGCAGTTGGCAAGATCAGAAGAGCAGTTATTATGAAAATAGCTATGCAACATCCCGTCGATGAGAAAGAGGCTGAAGACAATAATACGAAAAGCTTTCGATTCCACCCTATCTGAAAAAAAAACTGTGTGAGTGGAAACCCTCCCCCCATACATGAGGAGGATACTCCTTGCATGGGCGGATAAGGCTGATGTACAAAGATAATATTTGGTGGGGATGAGAAAAACTAGCAGAGACGCCTAAGAACGAGAAATTTCATCGAAGCTGTTTCAGCAAAAGATGAGATGTGAAGATTCAAGTTTAGGCTATAAATGAAATACAGACCTAGAATATTAGTGTAGAAGATGGGGACAGTTTGGTGTCATTGAAGAAGAGGGGATAGTTGTCTGGATGGTTACGTCTAGTTGATAGATGGAGAAATTACGCTTTTGAGGTATTGAACGCTACTAAGTTTGCTCTACTCTAATCCACAATTTAAAAGATCAGAAGTCAGGCGTTCTGTGGCGTCCCTATGGGAACTGTTGGTCATACTTGAAAAGCCATGGAAAGGTGTGGGGTGGTATTATCAGTTGAGGAATGGATAGGCCAAGAATAAAGTAAAAAAGATAATAAATGAATAAAAAGAAGAGAGTGGGCGACAGGACAGAACCATGAGGAACACCATTGTTAAATTTAGAAGAGTGGCCATCTACTACAGCAGCAATAGACCGGTAGGAAAGAAAATTTCATTTAGAGTTGCAGAAAGAAGGATAGAAACCGTAAGAAGTTAGTTTTAAGTTCAAAGCTTTGTGCCAGACTCTAATAAAACGTTGATATATATATATATATATATATATATATATATATATATATATATATATATATATATATATATATATATATATATATATATATTTTTTTTTTTTTTTTTTTTTTTTTTTTTTTAACACTAGTGTTGATAGATTAATTAAAAAAAAAAGTCACAAGAAGTTCGTAATGACGCCATACAGTACCTGAGAAGAGTACAGTGGACAAGAATATAAATGGAAGGCTTTGTGCGGGTTGTTTAAATAAGTGGATATTTTCAAACAATTTCAGTAATAGATTGGTTAGGAAAATTAATGTTTGTGCTCAAACAAACATAAACATATTGTGCCATGCACTTCCTAGAAAAAATAAACAATATTAAAATTACATGTGTTAGTGCTGTTCAAAATACAGACACTCTTTCCTCCCCATCTCCAACCACCCCTCCCATTCTCTCTCTCTCTCTCTCTCTCTCTCTCTCTCTCTCTCTCTCTCTCTCTCTCTCTCTCTCTCTCTCTCTCTCTCTCTCTCTCTCTCTCTCTCTCTCTCTCTAAGTGCATCGTAGTTATGTAATCTATTCTTCACAGTCCATTCAACATACCGATGAACAGAAAACACATTTTTATGCAAGTTCAAGTAATTAATCATAGCTTGTGTGTCATCCGGATATGTGAAAGAGAAACGCATCCTTAAGTAATATTGCATTATTTTTATATCATCATATATTTCTATAACTTTTTTTATGATATATATTTTGTAGCATATTTTTTTTTCACATTAACATATAATTTTCTTTGTATATTTATTTTCCTATATATATATATATATATATATATATATATATATATATATATATATATATATATATATATATATATATATATATATATATATATAGAGAGAGAGAGAGAGAGAGAGAGAGAGAGAGAGAGAGAGAGAGAGAGAGAGAGAGAGAGAGAGAGAGAGAGAGAGAGAGAGAGAGAGAGATTCCAGAAACGACAGTGAATGAAGGAATGATTGAATGAAGTTTTGCATGTGTGTACACGAAATATTTAAATGAATGAATAAACAGAGAAAAACACATGGAGAAACTCATACCACGGGAGGGGATGAGAGAATA
>NC_059291.1:15370438-15372938 GCF_017591435.1 Portunus trituberculatus
TTCATTTTGCCCTTTGGCAGTTTTATCCTCTTCCATCAGAAAAGTCACCCAATACTGAAGGGAAAGGGTAAACACGTTGGGAGTAAATGTATCAGGCATCTGATCTTCTAATCACTACAGCACTGCAGGCCAATCAAATTACGCACACAATGGCAAGTCAACTGGAGGCAGTTATAGTGTTCTGGTCTTGTCATTCTTCTTTAGTTGGTAGTGACACTGAAGGGTGGTGTACATTACAGTGAGGGGTTGCTTACAATAAATGTATTAGGTAATTATTAATAGTCTTGTACATAACATTTGTTGTTTATCATCTGTTTATTGACTTATGTGTTTGTTTCTCTACCTATGTATATTTTTATTATTTTAGTTATTTATTCAATTAGTAATTAATTCCTTCATCTACCTAACAATTAATTTATTTATTGTTAATTTATATCAAACAAGTATCATTAAACCACCTCATGATAAATAGTACACTCAAGTTCATCCATCAGTCTTTTGTTTAAACATGACAAAACTTTCACCAATATCCTCATGTAGTTTCACTCCCGTACACATGAGACCTCTTAGCATCCTCAGTCCACTCAGCGGGAACCACCAAACACCACCCAGATTACGTCACTGCTGACCCATCAACCCATCGCCAATCACATATGCTCCTCCAGTATCTCTCGTCCTCCCTCCTCCTTCCTCCCTTTCTTTATAACTCAGGAATGAATATGTAAGCATTTCGTGTCCTGTGAAAACAAAAGTAAATAAAAAAAAGCAGAAAACACACACGCCAAGTTAACATTAACTTTAGAGCGAAAATGCAAACTATTGGTCGCAACTTCTGCCTCATTATAGATCGCCTGGTAATGAGTTCGTGGGGATTAGCCTCAAACTTTGCATTGGAGATGATTTCACTCCCTCCTCCTCAATTACCCACTCGCTAATATTCCCCTTCCCTCCTCCTCCCTTCAGAATTCCCGTCTCTTCCTAGTAGTGACTGTTTCCACTCATTTCCTTCCTCGTATGCTTTTTCCTCACCTCTCTATTGACTCCTCCATCATTCCACTATTCATTTTAACTCTTTTTTTTTCGTCCATTCTTTCTCCCTCTTTCAAAACCCTCAGACCCTCAATCTCATCATACTAGTTTTTCATTTCCTTCCTTTTGTCTTCTACTGGTTTATTTTCTCTTCATATTCCTCCAACTCCGTTTAAATAAGATTATTTCTACTCTCTCTCTCTCTCTCTCTCTCTCTCTCTCTCTCTCTCTCTCTCTCTCTCTCTCTCTCTCTCTCTCTCTCTCTCTCTCTCTCTCTCTCTCTCTCTCTCTCTCTCTCTCTCTCTCTCTCTCTCTCTCTCTCTCTCTCTCTCTCTCTCTCTCTCTCTCTCTCTCTCTCTCTCTCTCTCTCTCTCTCTCTCTCAAGCTGTTCATATGCCGCATCTGTTATTATATCTATTTTCATCCAACCTTTTCCACATCCTTTCCTAACAGCTATTCTCCTCTCACCACGCCATCAGCCCTTCCACACCACCACCACTTCAAATCATTCCTAGCAACATCTCAGTCTCCAGAATCCACGATTTTGTTTTGTTTTCCTCCCGTTCTTAAATTGTGGGAGATATGAACTTCCGACGAAAAATAGTTGAATTTCATTGGAAACTATCAGTGGCTGGAGTTCTGTGGCAAGGAATACCTGAGATGAGAATTATAGAGGTAGTTAGTGGGAGATGCTTATGATGGGAAGAGCGAATTTATAAGGTTATTATTTGATGTTGAGGCAATGATACGGTAAGGATGATTATTGATAAGTGGTTTATTAATGTTGCAGTACATGTCAATCATAGTATTATGATTCCTCCACATTACTTCCGGACATCCAATATATACATACTGAAAAATCTACATAATGGGTAACGGGAAGGCTTAACACTAGACACTGGAGTACTTACCCTAATGGTAATAAGTGTGTGTGTGTGTGTATGTGTGTGTGTGTGTGTGTGTGTGTGTGTGTGTGTGTGTGTGTGTGTGTGTGTGTGTGTGTGTGTGTGTGTGTGTGTGTGTGTGTGTGTGTGTGTGTGTGTGTGAATGCTTGTGCCTGTAAGCATGTGTGTGCGCGTGTGTGTACCCGCGTGTGTGCGGTTGTTGTTGTTGTTGTTGGATGTTGTTGTTGTTGTTGTTGTTGTTGTTGTTGTTGTTGTTGTTGTTGCTTGTTGCTGTTGTTGTTGATGTTGTCGGTTGTTGTTGTTGTTGTTGTTGTTGTTGTTGTTGTTGTTGTTGTTGTTATTGTCGCTTGCATATACGTCAATTCATTCCATTATTTTCTCTTTTCCTGCCGTGGCGTGAGTTTTTCCAAGTGTTTTGTTTTATTTATTTGTTTATTCTTTCATATATTTCATCTACATATCCTTAACACTTCATTCATATCTTGTTTTGTTTGAGTTTCTTTTCTCTCTTTGTGATAAATCTTTTACGTGGAAACAAAAGCGGGTGAGTGATTGCCTGCCTATTT
>NC_059291.1:15380438-15395438 GCF_017591435.1 Portunus trituberculatus
ACATGAAGGACGTCGAGACAAAAGTGATCATGAAATTCAAATACAAATAAGAATTAGGTGACTGCTTCCTCGATATTGATCTGCACTGCAAACTTCAATCAATGAAAGCAACAAACACAAATCGCTGGAGACTAGGTCAGGAGGAAGACTCGTGTGTGTGTGTGTGTGTGTGTGTGTGTGTGTGTGTGTGTGTGTGTGTGTGTGTGTGTGTGTTCTCGCTTTAATTGAATACAAGCATCATGACTATTAACAGAAATATATTCGGGAATATGTTCTCTTTCACTAATATTTTTTTCTTGTATAATGGAAACCAACTGAGGGAGACGGGAGATCCTGTTGATACCATCTTCAAAAAGAATCATGGGATACATAATCCATAAGAAATGTTTATATTATATCCTCTGCTGTTTTATCTGTTATATATTTTATGTTCCCTGTGACATGAATACAGATTAATTCAATCCTTTGCTTCCATTTACAACAATATGTGCCACTAATAAATCTATACAAGCACCTATAAGAAAAAATGTTTCCAATAGCTGTGAAACTAAAAGAAAAGGGATAAGAGTGTTTTTATAATTAAGGAAAAATTGGTCAAGTAATTGTGAAACGAACGTTGTCTTTGGAAATCAAACAAATACAAACCGATTTGAAATTGCTGTATGGGTCGACAGAGAGAGCGAAAGCGAGCAAGCAAGAGAGAGAGAGAGAGAGAGAGAGAGAGAGAGAGAGAGAGAGAGAGAGAGAGAGAGAGAGAGAGAGAGAGCCAATGCTTCTCTCAAAGTTCCCATGTGCATATTATTCTGAGTTCCTTCAGAACCAATAGAGTTGTCCATTCATTGACTCGTCTCACTAAACGTACCAAACGTACCTTACTCACATGTATTGTTCTCTTAAACATTTTAAAGAATACATAATTTGTCATCCCTTTTACTTTGCTTCCATCTTTATATGCACACTCCACTTATTTTTCCAGGAAGGTCCATATTAACGTCAGGAAAACTGCATAGGAAGGTTGCAAAAGGGGAAGTGAGCCTGTTTTTATTGAAAGAGAAGCGTCACGATTCTATTTATAGAAACTCATCGCTTTTAACCTTTCACCTTCATCGCTACTCTCTTACATTCTCTCTCTCTCTCTCTCTCTCTCTCTCTCTCTCTCTCTCTCTCTCTCTCTCTCTCTCTCTCTCTCTGTCGACCCATGCAGCAATTTTAAATCGGTTTGTATATGTTTGAATTCCAAAGGCCACGTAGATGATTAATCAGGTTTTAACGAGTGTTACTCTTATAGTGTTTCAAATTTCAGTATTTACTGACTATTTTCTTGAAGCTTTTTTCTATTGATGTTTTTTTCTTCTCTTATATTTTTATTTTTTGAGCATTAGTGGCTGCATACTTATCTTATCTCAGACACCCGCAGCAAAATAATCCCCCGCTTTATCGTTCATATTTCTTCCCACTTCATTAACCCTTTTCCTGCTTGACAGATATTTTCCCACAATCTCATTAAATCTTTCCACCAATGTCTTAAAAAGTTCCATAGCTAAAAAGAAGAAAGAAAAAATGCATTATCTCTACTTTTATGTGCGCTTATGCAAATACTTTTTTTACTATACTATAAATCTTCACTGAGGAGACCAACGCAGTGAAAATATTAATGTACGATCACCTGCGTTTTCTCTCCTTTTCTTTTTTACCAGAAGACTTTAGCCCACTCACTGTTTTCTTTCCTTTCTTTCTGTTTTGTCAATGCTCGTATTAGTACCGTGGTAACAATCTCAATGGACAGTGAAAAGCTTAATACATGACAACCTGTATTTTCATTCTTTCGTCCTTTCCACCACCTGAGCTCGCAACACTTCTTATATTTTATTGCATCTTTCCACTCGTTACAGACTCCTTCAGGCACCAAGACACGTTCGGAACTCCATCAGTCTGAGCCCCTTTTTGGAAGTTTAGTACTTTCTGCCTTATTGGGAGTGGTCATTAAGAGAGGTCGTTTCGTTAAGTTTCTCTGTATCTTTTATCGTTTTCCTCTCATGAAACACAAAATAGAAAAATCTGATCACCACCACATACAGGAGAAAAAGAATAAGGAGAAGGAAGATGACAAAAAAAAATCTATAAATGGTATATAAAGAAGAAAAATCAAAGGAAAACGGGATCAAACTGTATTATTAACCATTAATAAGAAAAAAGATGAGAAAAAGGAGCAAGAAGAGGAAGCCTGGATGATAATAAAAAGGAGGAAGAGGAGGAGGAGGAGGAGGAGGAGGAGGAGGAGGAGGAGGAGGAAGAGGAGGAGGAGGAAGAGAAAGAGGAGGAAGAGGAAGAAGAACAAGAACAAGAACAAGAACAAGAACAAGAAGAAAAGAGAGAGAGAGAGAGAGAGAGAGAGAGAGAGAGAGAGATATATGAAGAGGAGGAGGAGGAGGAGGAGGAGGAGGAGGTAGCGGTGGTACTTAACTACTTAACATCGTAGGATAGAAGGATTACTACCCCACGCTAGTTATGAATTCAGGTGTCCGTGTCTGATAACGACGATGATTATGACAGTGGCCGTGGTGGGAGAGACGAGGAGGCTGACGAAGGGGGTGTGTGTTCGGGGTAGTCTGTGTGGAGTCGGTGAGGGTCGGGCGGTGGTGTCGGGATAATGAGGTGGTGTCGGGCGGCACGATCGCTAATTGAACCATAAGTCCCTTTTACTGAGCGTGTTTTCATTTATATTTTGTCCTCACGAGGCCTTAATTACACCTCGGACAAAGGATTATCATAATGCTTTAATTTATTTGGCGTTTTCACCTCTTTGCCCCAGTGCAATGAGACTAATAATGAAAAGGTATAACTGCTGTGTGTGTGTGTGTGTGTGTGTGTGTGTGTGTGTGTGTGTGTGTGTGTTTATGTATGTGTTTGTATGTGTTCTAGGTGTTACTTAATTATCCTGCCCTAACGCACACACACACACACACACACACACACACACACACACACACACACACACACATACACACACACACTTTCCTTTAATTAGCCGGATATAACACATCAAATAAAGTCAAGAAACATTCGAGATGAACATTGGACTTTATTTTATTTTTTTTTGTTGGAAGGTCTCTTGCTTTCCTATTTAATCTCTCTCTCTCTCTCTCTCTCTCTCTCTCTCTCTCTCTCTCTCTCTCTCTCTCTCTCTCTCTCTCTCTCTCTCTCTCTCTCTCTCTCTCTCTCTCTCTCTCTCTGTAGCGTCTCATCATATACATATCTTTTTTCATTCTATTTTTACCATCACCGCTACCAGTTCCTCCTCCTCCTCCTCTTCCTCCTCCTTCTCCTCCTCCTCCTTTTTCTTCTTTTCCTCCTCTTCTTCATCCTCCTTCTATTCCTCCTCCTCCTCCTCCTCCTCCTCCTCCTCCTCCTCCTCCTTTTCTTCTTTTCCTCCTTTTCTTCATCCTCCTTCTACTCCTCCTCCTCCTCCTTACCTTTTTCTTCTCCTCCTCCTTTTTTTTCTCCTTCTCCTCTTCTTCCTCCTCCTCCTCCTCCTCCTCCTCTCTCCTGTACTTCTGGTCCTTTTCCTTCGTTGCATCTCTTCAGCAAATAGACTTTAACCATTACCACCCGGCTGCTAACGAGGGATGAACATGGGAGGGGGAGAGGGAGGGAGAGCCGGGTAGGGTCAGGGGAGATGAATTCAGAAAGGGAGTGAGGGTACGTAGTGGGAGAGAAGAAAAGAGAGGTGAGAGGTAAAGAGAATGAGCGCACTCTGGAATGGAAAATTAATGAATGCAGTGACATAATAAAAAGATAAAGTGTGTGGTATTTAGACGAATGTTGTAAGTGTGGAGTAATTAATTAGTGAAATAGATATGTTTGTTTATTTATTTATTTGTTTGATTTTCTTTTTGTTAAATTGCAAGAAGGATGGAAGAAATGGTTAAGGTGTGTGTGTGTGTGTGTGTGTGTGTGTGTGTGTGTGTGTGTGTGTGTGTGTGTGTGTGTGTGTGTGTGTTTAATTTTACCGTTACTGGAATTCAGGGAAGATAGAAATAAGAAAAGAAATTGGGACTTAAAGAAGAAAGTGGATAATTATGATGTTTTATTTCTACACGTCTAAAATGATAAACCCGTAGAATAATGTGATTTAAAACATCATAGATAAGTTTTTAGGGGAGGAAGAAAAGAAAACAGAAATATGAATGAAGACAGCGAACAAATACAAGACCAGAGAGAGAGAGAGAGAGAGAGAGAGAGAGAGGAGGTTGAAGGGAAGAGTCAACATACCTCACAGATTCAATTATACCCACGTCAGGCGACACGTCACTGCTGGAAAAAAAAAGGAGGCGGGAAGCTCTTGATACAGCCTTCGTTTTATTTACATTTCCTTAGAAACCTTGCCAAGCTAAACACATTTTTTTTCTTCTCGTCCTGACACTTGCTCACGTTTGCTGATGTGATTTCTGCTCCAGCGACTTTCGGAGTGGTGGGTACGTAAGAGTCACTGGGAGTAGGTAGGTCATGTTGTACTCACTGGAATTCCGACTCTACTCGCATATAATAAGTTGTCTCGGTTAAGTTTACCAGGGTTTTCCTTCCTGTGGCACCTCAATTTAATAACATAAGAAAATAAGGGAAGTTGCAACAAGCCATCATACCTACATCCATGAATTTATTTAATTTTCTATACAAGGTCTTTAATATGATGGAAGTTTGTAAGTGCATTTAAAAAATAACGTAGGCAAACTCTGTGCTTACAATTTTACTTTTTTTTTTTTTATCATACTGACTCTTTGAATGTCACGCTTGATAAAATGTGGCTATAGTTCAGAATATAGTTTCGAAAGTTATCGTTGACAGAAGGGGAGTGATCGAGGAGTTACACACACACACACACACACACACACACACACACACACACACACACACACACACACACACACACACACACACACACACACACACACACACACACACACACACACACACACACACACACACACTCGGAAGTCAACTAATCGACATATTACATTTTTGTTTTATTAGTCGTGGAATTCCTTCAATAAAACCTTGTCCGTCAACTTTCGGGATTCCAGGAGTGACGGGGAGGGAGCCGCTGGTGCACAACTTTGAGCCATTTTTTCCCTGTCTCGTCTTGGGGAAAAACATTATACTCTGTGGGGATTGATTGGGCCCGCCAACTTTGTAAGTCCATTTGGGCGTCTGGCTTGTGTTTCCCTCCCATTAGTCTCTCTCTCTCTCTCTCTCTCTCTCTCTCTCTCTCTCTCTCTCTCTCTCTCTCTCCCTCTAAATGAATAATTAGGTAAGTAAATAAATAAATACATTAATAAACATTGCCACCTTCTACTCAGGCATGGAGGTGTTTGTCAGTTTGTCTCAGTTTTTATTTTTACCTTCTTTTCTGTATTTTTCTTTTCACAATTTGTATCTATCTTTTTTGTTCTTCCCTTCTTTCTCTCTTTCTTTTCTTTCTCCCTTCTTTTATTCCTATATTCATTTTCTTTTCCTTCCTTCCTTTCTTCTTTTCTTCATACTTTTTCTTATGTTCATTAAATACTGCAATAGCAAATTTGATAACTATCTTCCTCACATTAGTTCTTTATTTTCCTTCTCTTCATCCTCTTCCTGTAAGTTTTATTTTTCTCTCTTCTCATTTATCTCTCACTTTCTACCTGTCGTTCATTACTCTCAGCACCTCTTCCTTTAATTTCTATTTTTTTCAGTTGTTTTGTCTTTAATTCTTTCCTATTTTTCATCTCGCTTGTAATCTCTCTCCTTTTCTTTTTCCTCTCTTTATCTCTAGTACTTTTTTTTCTCTCTAACAGGTTTTTTCTTATCTTTTGCTCTGTATTTTTTATAAGTTTATCTTCAGTCTTAGTCCATCTTCCTCTCACTTTCTGTCTTTCCTCTTATCCTTCCTTCTCATCTTACTATTTATGTACATATAATTAGAACTTTTCCACCACTTGCATTTTTCTTTTTCTGCTTCCTACTCCCTCCACATTTAGCATATTTCTTTTGACCATTTATAGCCTTATCAATCAAGACTGACTAGACACTCGGCAGCTTCCGTGTCGTTCTTGAGTGGTAGTCTTGGAATATATCTCTCTCTCTCTCTCTCTCTCTCTCTCTCTCTCTCTCTCTCTCTCTCTCTCTCTCTCTCTCTCTCTCTCTCTCTCTCTCTCTCTCTCGTCCATATTCTTTTTTTTTCATCTTTATTATTTTTTTTTATCTTTCTCTTTCAAATCCTCATCATTATTGTTGTCAGCCACTTTGACCGTCCACACTCCACATAGTCAAGGCTCCACATTTCTTGTCACATTCTATTGTTAGAAGGACTTTACATTGACCTGTAATTTTATTTTTATTAAATGAAAGAACTCTGAAAAAAGTTAACGGTTTTCTAATGTCTAGTAATACCACCATATTTTTTTTTTTTTTTACATCTCAGACAATACCTATGCAAAATCCATTCAAATTTTCGTATCCTTGAGGATACGTAAAAAAAACCGTTATCCTAAAACCCAAGTATTTTAGTATGGTCTGTTCGCTTAATGGTGAGAGAACTGAATTAAGGACAAATCCTAACACAAACTATTCATTGGGAAATATGAATAAGTAGTAAGGACGAGCGTGTGTAGCCAACGATAGTTTTCTTACTGGAGGGAAAGCTGATAATTGGTTGCACATGTGATATTGCAAAGTTTGAATGCAGAATTTGCTAATGACTGGCACAGTTTCGAGTTTCGTGATTCGTGAAGAAGCTTAGAGTTCAAATTCATGAGTAAATCAGTTAATAAAAATATGGATTTGTAGAAAAGGAAATATATATGTTATGTTTGTTAAACATGAAAGTGAATCAAAAGAAGATAAAAGATGTACGTATAAATACATGATGTGTGAATAAAATAACGTGAAGAAAAGTAATTATGTAATAACAGTAAATGTAAAATATGAAAGAAAAGTTAACATGTATGTAGTAATTAATGTTTCGAATTCCGAGTTACTTACTTGTTACTTAGGGTGTTTGTTCAAGGCTCCGCTCCACTGCGAGGCAGCGCTCAGCAGAGCCTCTCTCAAAAGCAACTAGCATCTATAATTGTCTTTGATTTCCATGCCGTTAAAATCATAAACTTCCTTGAACAAATATGTCTTCAATTTCTTTTTGAAGATATCGATCCTGGCACAACCTTTAATATCACTTGGCAGTTTATTGTAAATACTTGGTGCGCATCTTGCAAATACTCGACATCCCATATCAAGGTTATTTCTTGCCTCATGTAGTCTGTATGGGTCTGCATCGTGTTCCTTGGTATATGCACAAATGTATGAGTGTCAGGGGTCATTTCTCTAATTTTCGCAGTATCATATTCACTCAGCCATGTTTCAATCAAAGCAAGAATATCCAGATTCTCATCATTAATTAAAGTTCTGATTTATATTGTCTTGTTTCCAACTGACTCGACATTAAATAAACCACATTTCAACATAGAGCTCACAGCATTAGTAGCCATGATCTGTAATATTTCTGATCCTGTCAATCTCACTTTCCAACACAACACAACAACTATTATTCGCCGAGTGGTCAGTATTCTGTTTCTTAAACCTCACACAGTTTATGCATTTCTTCTCTGTAGATGTGCAATCCTTGGACTTGTGGTTGCCTGCACATTTAAAGCAAACGGGATGCTCACCATTTTTCTTGGCATTGCAGTTTGCCTCAGTATGACCATACCTTTGACAATGGTAACAGATAAGTGCATGATACCTGTCGCGAACCTGGTAAACTCCCCATTCAAGCTTAATCCTGTCCTGATGCTGATGCAACAACTGTCTTATCATTGGATCACATTTCATGATGTAATGAACTGTGCTGGTTTGCAAAAAATATTCTCAATCTTTGACTTGATATCAGGAACTGCTTGAAGGTAGTCATTTCTTGCAATAATTGTATCAATGATACCCTCCTTAGTCTCTTCCTTATGGACATTACATAGCATTATCTTGGGTTTAATTTTCTGAACAGATTTAGTTGTCAACTTTTCAACATTCTCCAGTTTCTGGGCTGCCTCATTTCTCAGACTCTCATCGGCAAAATTCATCACTATTTTTTTGCCATCATTAGCAAACTTTGTATCATTAATTTGCATTCCATCCAAAGCATGAGAAACTTCATTCTTCAGATTTGCTTCAGAATCCTGAGTTACCCTACAACAAGCAGGTTCTTTTCATCCTCCTCTTCCTCTTCACATCCTGCCAAGGTGTGGAATGTTCCGAGTCAGCAAAATTCAGCGACTCAGCAACTCCCGCCAAGCCTTCTGTTGCCTCATCGACCTTGATACTTATCTCCTCCATTCTTGCCATCTTATTATCAACTATTACCATCAGCTTGTCAGCTTTAGCAGTAATGCTCTTCAAATCAGACTTAAAATCCTCAACATCATTGATGAATTTCTTCAGAAACGACACCTCAATGAAGCAAACATCACACAGATACCTCACATTGCGGATGTTTTCAGATTTAATCCCTGCCAAATTCACACATTTCGTATGAGCCCACCGGTTACACAGACAACACTTAATGAATTTTGTTGGGTCTCCAGAATCAGAGATACACTTATAGCAGGACGAAGGTAATAATGCTGAAATGGCATATTTCTCCACCATCTTGGAGTCTTCCACTCCTTTTCACTTATTTTCTATCTAGCGACAACACTTTCCATAAATGTTCCTGTTTTTTTTTTATCACAGGACATTCATACACCACTGTCCTCACTGAGAAGTCAGTGAGAGCCTTTTTTCATGCAATAATATGCGTGAAAAGCTGAGCACCACTACATAACTAGCAAGTATATGCACGCGCACTCTGTGTGTGGGGGGAAGTAGTTAGTGGGGTGCCACAGGGCTCAGTTTTAGGGCCATAATTATTTATAATATATATCAACGACTTGGATAGTTGAATTGATAGTGATATCAGTAAATTTGCGGACGACACAAAAATAGGTAGATTAATTAGGTCTGATTCGGATGCCAAGGCTTTGCAGGCTGACTTAGATAGGATGAAAGAATGGACAGATAGATGGCTAATGCAGTTCAATATTAACAAGTGCAAGGTGCTGAGCGTGGGTAGAGATAATCCAAGCAATAGGTACACGATAGATAACGTGGCACTAGGAAGTTCCAAGTATGAGAAAGATCTAGGAGTCATAGTTAGCTCTGATCTCGGTACAAGGAAGCAATGTATTGAGGCCAGAAATAAGGCGAATAGAGTATTAGGTTTCATCTTTAGAAGTGTTAAAAGCAGGAGTCCTGAAGTAATACTAAAATTATACTTGGCGCTGGTCAGGCCACATCTTGACTATGCAGTAAAATTCTGGTCCCCACATTACAGGAAGGACATAGCTCTGTTGGAGTCAGTGCAAAGGAAGATGACTAAAAAGATACAGGGAATGAGGGATATACCCGATGAAGAGAGACTGAAAAAACTTAGTCTGCATTCCTTAGAGAGACGTAGGTTAAGAGGAGACCTGATAGAAGTATTTAAGGGTTTTAACAAAGGGGACATGAATGTAGTTCTTAGGATCAGTAGCGGGGACAGAACCATAAATAATGGATTTAAACTTGAAAAATTCAGGTTTAGGAAAGAAATAGGAAGAAACTGGTTTTCAGACAGAGTGGTTGATGAGTGGGACGGTCTCAATGGGCATGTAGTCAGGGCTGAGTCAATAGGGAGCTGTAAAAGAAGGTTACATAAATTCATCGATGGGGAAGATAGATGGAATTAGGTAGATTAAGCACACTGGGACTGCCTCGTATAGGCCTGGCGGCCTCTTGCAGCTTCCCCCCTTTCTTATGTTTTTATGTAAATGCATGAGCAGAGAGTGAAGTTAATATATGGATATATATTATGTATTATATTATTGTTATATATTATAATGTATATTTTACGAGAAAGCGCGAAGCAAAATATGTATTGTACTAAATATGTAAAGGAGATTTATGTATATTTTGAAAATAATGTAAGTAATTATTAGATCAATATACATACATATATATATATATATATATATATATATATATATATATATATATATATATATATATATATATATATATATATATAAAGAGAGAGAGAGAGAGAGAGAGAGAGAGAGAGAGAGAGAGAGAGAGAGAGAGAGAGAGAGAGAGAGAGAGAGAGAGAGAGAGAGAGAGAAAGAGATATAGTTAGACAGATAGATAGATAGATAGATACATAGATAGATAGATAGATAAATAGATAGATAGATAGATATAGATATATAGATGTTTACATTTACATAATCATACGTGTTAGTGCAAAAGTAAATTACAAGTAAATGTAGTTATGCAAGTAGATGCATGAAACATAGATAAATAAATAAAATAAATGGAGAAATAAATGAACATATGATTTAAGTCAACATGTAGATAAGTACATTTATATATCATGAGTGAAATTACAAAACTATATAAAGTCAAGGTAGAAGATGAATAAAAATATTGAATGGTAATTAAGTGAAGTAGATGTATGAATAAAGACACATAAAATAAGTAAATACATAGAGAAAAAATAAATATTAATAGATCTAACATACATACAATGAACAGATTCATGCATGACAGACGAAAGCACAAAGTTAGACACAAAAGGCAAAGACGCGTTCCTCCCAACCCAAACTATCATACTCCCTAAATTGGCCATGGTATTATTTTACCGGGAAAGTGAATTGTGGTCAGGGAATCAATTAGTCTTGTATTCATATTCAAAAAAGATTGAACCGTGTCACGCGTGGCTCGGCTGAGGACAAAATGATTGGTTGGTGGTCGCCCACGCCAGCAGCCCGCCATGGCATCTGTCCTGCTTGTCACCACCGCGGCAGGGAAAATAATAATGAGAGAGAGAGAGAGAGAGAGAGAGAGAGAGAGAGAGAGAGAGAGAGAGAGAGATGAAGCTGTAGACAAAGGAGATGGAGGTTTGTTATCTTTTAAACAGACAAACAGAACAGCATATTAGCCTGTCTGCTTACCCACGCTCTTTCCAACTTGTCTATTTGCTTTTGTGATTCTCTTGAAAATTTCTTTTGTTCCACATTACTACACTGCGTTGCATTTTCTATTTATCATCATCTAGATACGCATGCCTTTATCAAAGCGGCGGTTTAGGAAAAATAGTTTTCCGTAAATGGAAAGAAATATGTTATCGAAGACTTGCCTTGTCGCCTTGTGTTTCTATCTTGCAGGAGAATGGGTTTAGATAAGATGTGTTCCAGCACTCAGGTTTGCCTTGCTGAATCACATCGCTTGTCCACTGAATGTGTTATATCGCTTCCACCTCCAGGTCTACCCACACAAATTGACCCATGTTTTGGAATTTTCTAAACTTTTTAGGTAATTGTTCACTTGATCAGACTTCTTTTACGCACAAGTAAAAACTCGCAATTTTTTTTTTACTCAAAACTATCTTATTTCCTTTCCACACCCCTACATGAAAAACCCATTTGACCTCACTTTTCCTCTAAATTAACCCTTCTCCACCTCTTTTCCTCACACGTGAAGTCCACCTGACCTCTCTTCCACCCTAGATCTCCTCTCCCTCTTCCATTTCATGTATCAGCAGTTATCTCCCCTTCCATCGACCGTTGCCTTTGCCTTCCCTCTCGTCATTCCCCCTAGAGAAGCGCTTTTCTTTTTCATCTTTTCTGTTATGTTAATACAACTCGGTAATATCACAACACCTATCTTCTGCTTATGTGTTATCAAAGACATTACAGTCCCCTATCTTGTCCATTTCCTCGTATCAGAGTTCCTGGAAAGGCTCTTGGTGGAAAGTTAAATATCCTATATGTCGGGATTCAATATTTGCTTAAGAGGAGAAATAATTTTCAGGACAGAACTGAAGGTGGTAATGAATGTCAGTAAGACTGAGTGTGTTGATATGTGAAGGACGGAGTGGCTGAGCGTAGAGTTGTGGCGGTAACTGAGCATTGTGCTGATTAGGTTTTCATATTCAAATAACCAGGGAGAGGAAAGGTCTTTTACAATTGTGATGATGATGATAAGAATAATGGAGGTGATGGATTGTTGTAGTGATAAAGATAGCTGAAGAAGTAGTAGTGATAGTAGTAGCAATAGTTATATTTGTTTCTTGTGCTGATGTTGCCGTAATAATAATAATAATAATAATAATAATAATAATAATAATAATAATAATAATAATAATAATAATAATAATGATAATAATATGTGAGAAGCTTTCGTAACGAGAATAGTGTAATAGTCGTACTTTATTAATAGTGAACATAAATTTGGGCATTATATTTACTGTTGTAGTATTATCGTTATCATTACTCTCTCTCTCTCTCTCTCTCTCTCTCTCTCTCTCTCTCTCTGTAGGTGGTATACGTGTGTGTGTGTGTGTGTGCGTACATACATTTGTTTGCGGCGTGCTTGGTTTCCCCAGTGCTCGTGTCACTCTCACTGGTCACACAAATTACACAGAAAAGAATCCATGATGTAATTACTTTCCACCGCCTCATCCATCACTCATGAACACCACGGCCCACCCCCAATACCCCTACTCTGCTCATACACACTCCCCACCTCCCGCCACCACCACCACCGCCACTGCCACCGCCAACACAAACTCCACCACCACCACCACTATCACTCGCCACTCTTCTACGCATTACAGCCCCCTCCCCAACCACCCCATCATAATTCTACGAAGGGGGAAACGGGCGGGAGGTGTTTTCCTTCCTCGGGCGACAACACCTGCTCAGAGTGATAGACGAGGCTCGGCTCAACACCTGTTTGGCTCACCTGCGCACGGAAGAGAATTATTGAAGGTTTTCGTCGTCATCGTCATGTTCGTATGTATGTTTTCAGTCAAAAATACGTTTTTGTGTGTGTGTGTGTGTGTGTGTGTGTGTGTGTGTGTGTGTGTGTGTGTGTGTGTGTGTGTGTGCGTGTTTTGGTGTTTCTTTTTTGTCTGTGTTTGGCTGGTTGGATTTTCTATTTTTTTTGTTTTGTTTCACCTTAGACACACTCTCTCTCTCTCTCTCTCTCTCTCTCTCTCTCTCTCTCTCTCTCTCTCTCTCTCTCTCTCTCTCTCTCTCTCTCTCTCTCTCTCTCTCTCGCTCTCTCTCTCTCATGTCGGTTAACGCACTGCTGAAAATATCTTCAAAATTACACTCAAGCATTTCATGTTCTCGTGTATTTATTGTTGTGTGTGTGCGTGTGTGTGTGTGTGTGTGTGTGTGTGTGTGTGTGTGTGTGTGTGTGTGAGGAAGAAACGAAATATGTACGATAAAGAAAAAGAAATCGGTGTTGTTTTATAATATCACTTTACAAATCAATAAGTAGCTTGATACACGAAAAAAAAAAAATGGAACCAAATATGCCTAATCCACTAGATTTTAGATGAGGTGTAAAGTTGACAAGACATTACATCAGAGTCTTATTCTAAATAAAATGCAACAATTGAATGATCTTTAATTTATATACGTAAGTTAGCTAATTCCTAACAGCTTCCATCGTGCCAAAAGTTGTTGCGTTTCTACAAACAAGCGTTACGAAATTTCCATAACATATAACCTAACCTAAAGTAAATGGACCGTGGTAAGTTTTGTGAAAGAGAAAATGATTGGTGTTCTACGTTTTAGGAAAGGAAAACTATGATACAAGTCACCATTGCATTTTACACTACATGGGCTGTAGTCAGTTCCTTAGGAAAAAAATGAAAAGTCATAACTTTAAACAGAGAACACGTTTTTTTTTTTTTTTTTTTTTTTAAGTACAAGCTGGTGTTTAGTGTCTTCTCCAATGTTGATGGAACAGAGTAAGGAAAAATAACCACCTAACCCAGCCAAAAAAATATACATTTTTTTTTCTATTGTTTCTAATACTATCAAACATGCTTCATAACATTTTAAAACTAGTAATTTCTGACTCCTGAAAAAGGGATATTTTTGCTTTCAATATGGCCGCGTAAAATGAGTTATAAATTATGAGCTTAGTTCTATCTCTCCCTCTCTTTTTTTTAAACCATTAATATATTCCGAAAGAACAATAAATCACAACAACCTCATGCAATTTGTGATTAAGCACAAGACGTCATTCAAGAGCTTGTGCCATAAATTGATGTGGCATTTTATTGATGGAGGTTCATTGCGTCACATAATTTCATGGCAAAAAGGGCAAGGCCATGGAGACAGTGAAATTTTGTTTTAGCTTTATCGTAAAGGAAGTATGGTTCAGATACAACAGTTCTCTTTGATGACTATGACAAAGGGCCATCCATTAAGAATAATGCACATCAAAGGAAAGGGAAGAATATTTCTCTCATTGTCAGCTTCATTGCTAAGAGCAAGGTCTTAGGCAAGAAAGAGGAAATCCTGTCAAGTGATATCAATAAGCCCAGATTTTCCAAGATGATATGTTTCGAATCAAAAGGAAGGAATTACATATTAGTCATTGCACAACGGATGCTGATGTTTACATTGTGAACCTACTGTAGAGCCTTCTCTTCTACATACCACTATTTTGGTTGGTTGGTTGATTGGTTTTCTTAATCCTTTACTGTGCACAGGTAGATAGTAAAAACCGTAAAGAATGTGTCTCTGCCTCTTTATTTGTAACACCTTAACGACTGCCCCCAGCTTAATTTTTCACTAAATTTCACTGTTTTAGTGTATTTCCAGATCATGGTTTGGAATGGGATAGAAAAAAGTATGGATGTCATGAAATGGGGCCTTGTTCTTGAAGAAAATGAGATTGTCCCATTAATATCAATGCAACTTAAGACAGTCTATTGAAACTCATTCATTATATTGCTCCTTTGGTTGTAAAACATTCCGCTGTTCTTGTAGAGAATATGGCTTACCTTGTACTACTGGATGTATAATATGCTAACTTAAACAATATGATAATTCTCACAATAAGTTTCTCCTACAGAAACATAAGCAAGACAGTGATTAT
>NC_059291.1:15400438-15405438 GCF_017591435.1 Portunus trituberculatus
GTCTTGTCTGGATTTCGTTGTTGCAGCTGTCTTGCGTCTGTTGTTAAGCATGTTAGGACAGTTGTCTTTTTACTGATGTTTGGTGTGGTGGAGGTTTCTAGAGTGTATTGCTGTTATCTTCTTTCCTATTAGTGTAGAATTAATAAGGAGGTTTTAGAGAAGATCAAGTCAGTTTATTTGAATAGATAGTTGCGGGATTTTCCATTTTTGTTCATATCCCGCTTCCTTTGTGCAGAAAAATATGAATTAATTAATAATTATTGGTTGTAGGTCTATGTATACGAGTATCTTATGTGGATATTCACCTCTTTCTTGATATTATATCAATATTTTTTTATTTAATGTAAATTTGACGTATACGTTTCAAAGAGATGAATTTTTACAATGCCTTTTTATATATTTGTATGTTACAATGTTTTACTTGTAATGGATAATCAATATATGTTGTATGTTTTAGTAGGAGGCAAATGCATATATCATTTATTTATGTTTTGTTTTTACTCAACATTTATTACAATTCCTGCATGATTTTTAGCTCCCTCCTTTCTTGGTTTAGTGTTGAGAGGAGCAGGTTAATGGTGACTTACGCAGCCATCCTCTCCCGCACTGCGCTACCGGCAAGTAACGTAAGGCCACAAGGGAAGTCGCAAGAAGCCACTGGTTTTACACGTGGCAGCCTTGGTGCATTCATATACTCGTGCTATCTCCAGAGTCTTATAGCTTTGACGCGGTGTAGTTAAACCGTTGCCTTTAATAGACTTTGGGTTCAGGCAGTGTTAGGAGAAACCAAACACGGGATATTCAGTAATGCTGATGTTCATACTAAACAATTCATGTTCTTAATTTTATTATCTAATGATGTTGGGAGGTTTTGTTAGTTTATGAAGAGATAGGTCTTTTGGCTAAAGATGATGCAAGATTTATTAATTATTATAAGAATAATGGAAACAATCTTACGAAACCCCTCTAACTTCCACAAAATCATGTGAAACATTTCATCGAGTAAACATGAGGAAACGTTTCAGATTAAGGATTTAATAAAGCTTGGCAAGTATTTTTACGATAATTATCAACAATATATCAATCACGTGTTTACTTCCCGCTCCTTCCACATAAACCAAGGAAAAGGTCCACGCAGACCAAAAGAAATACGAGCATTTCTAACACGAGGAAACTTTTGAAAGTATGAATCTAATTGAGTCAAACAGCCAGTTTAGAATTAACAATAATATTTCGAGCCTATGTTTGCTCCTCAATCCTTCCACACAGAGCAGGAATAAAGACACACATGAAGACAAAACAATCCAAAAGATATACATTCATCTTTTCCCCATTTCTTTTTATCCACAATGATATATCGCCTGGTAGATTATAACCTTTCATAAATATTCAATGGTAATTAAGTATTTTGATGAATATTCGTGACGTGTGCCTAATACCCCGTGACATTACTTGGAATCCATGGAGGCCTCTAGAATGAAGAGGATTTTCATTATTATTTCTCCTTTCTTTTCCCTTAAACAAACCTAGATTTTTATAAAAGATAGAGATTGTTTCTTTTTATTCGCTCATTCTTATGCTTATAACGAGAGACGTGTGAGTACCCTAGCTATTCTCTCTCTCTCTCTCTCTCTCTCTCTCTCTCTCTCTCTCTCTCTCTCTCTCTCTCTCTCTCTCTCTCTCTCTCTCTCTCTCTCTCTCTCTCTCTCTCTCTCTCTCTCTCTCTCTCTCTCTCTCTCTCTCTCTCTCTCTCTCTCTCTCTCTCTCTCTCTCTCTCTCTCTCTCTCTCTCTCTCTCTCTCTCTCTCTCTCTCTCTCTCTACATCAGCATTCACAGAAGTAAAGATATTCCTCCTCTGGTGTACATTCCTGCCGCAATACACAATGAATTCAAATTGGTCTCTGCATACGCCTGACCACACCCAGGGAGAGAGAGAGAGAGAGAGAGAGAGAGAGAGAGAGAGAGAGAGAGAGAGAGAGAGAGAGAGAGAGAGAGAGAGAGAGAGAGAATTTACACAGGAAACAGTGGAGAGAGTGGGAGAGAAATTGCAACAAAGATAGGTTTAAAAGCCAGGAAAGAAAAGGAGGAGGAAGAAGAGGAGGACATGAAGAAAAGGAAAAGGGGAAAGATGATGGTAAGGGTACGAGTAATTACTTGCAATGATCGAAGGAGTTACCTGCACTGGAAGGAGCAATCTACGTTTTTTACTTTTAGGTTGCTTTTTTTTCCATCGCTTCGTTTTGCAATTAATTTAATCATTCAGAGAGAAACGAAAAAAAAAAAAAGTAATACGCGTTTAATTTCGAACCCTTCCTCTCTCTTTTTTAATCGTCCTGAAATGATCAACAAATGGGTACGTAAGTGAATGCGTGTATTTATTTATTTATTTTTTTTTTTTGTCTCCTTCCTTTACTCGGCGCAATTTCCCGAAATCAAGAACGCGGGCGATAAGCTTTGAAGGACTGGCTGGGTAATAGCTGCGGGCAATTCTCATCCAATTTGGGAGGGAAAAAAGTTGTAAGGTGAAGACTCTTAACGTTTCGTCAGGCAAGTGAACGAGTAAGAGAGAGAGAGAGAGAGAGAGAGAGAGAGAGAGAGAGAGAGAGAGAGAGAGAGAGAGAGAGGGAGAGTCAAAGGGAAAATGAAAGGATAGAGTAAGATATCAGCAAACATGAAAGGGCAATGACTTCGTGGCTTTCAAAGAGAAATGCAGATGGAATTGGCCGAGGCAAATTGGGGGTTTGAGGCCCAAGAGTAATAATATTAGTGAAGAAGAGACAGGTGGAGGAAGCGGAGGCCAGGTGTTGTGCGAGCAGCGGCAGAGGAGGAAGTAGGAAGGAGAACAACAGGGGAACAGAACCAACAACAAAAGGGAAATGTACGTAGTGGGAAGCGAGAAGAGAAACAAAGAAATTGCAAAATATTAGAATTAATTCATGAATAACTACGAAACAAGTAGAAAGGAGAGGAACAAGAGAACAACAAAAGGAACAACCAGTGGGCAACACACTTGGGAGAAAACAAAGAGGGAAACAAAGAAATGGTAGAGTATTAGTATTAATTCATTGGTACTAGTCACTGGAAAAAAAATTGAATAAATATACGCAAGTTCACGGGGGAAGAATGTATCGCTTGTAAAGACCAAAGGCGCTCACACAAATATAAATATCAAAATACGTTCTCGGTCTTGCCTGTGTAAGTAACAATGGCGGGAGCACAAAGGCTTGGAGGGAGGACTATTCTATTCCCAACGCAAGAGTATTCATGTTCAAAGTACATCAAAATTTAACTTTCCCACTGGTCGCCCTGCTTTGCTCTGCTTTTCTGGGAGACACTCAATGGAAATGAAAATATCACATGCATAAAGATCAGCTCTATTGTGATTCCAGACCAGGTGTTGAGGGCTCGGGGCAGCAGCGCGAGGGGCGGGCAAAGACTAAGAGAGTGGGGGAAGTGGAAAGGGTGCAGAACGTGAAGTGAAGGAGGACACGAAAGTGGAAGGGGGAAAGAGGAGTAAGCAAGCAAGGATTGAGGCAGGATGTTAGTGACGGATAAAAGGTGAAAAGAAGGAACCCCGAAATATTGAAAGAGGGTGGGAAGAAGGGGAGTGAATGAGAGACGATGGAAGAAGAGGAGGCTGGAGAGAGACACAGAGGGAAGATGAAATAGAGGGACGGAAGGAGATAAGTGAAGGATAGACGAAGGACGAAGAAGAGGCTGGAGAGAGACACACAAAGGGGAGATGAAATATATCTAAGGAAAGACAAGATACACAACAGAAAGGAGAAGAGCAACGAATACAGACAAGAAGGTATAAGTAATAAACAAAATATAAGAATATTACTTGAAAACCAAAATTTCACAAAACATACTCAATATAGTGAGAAAAATGATTACCGCTTCAAAACTTTATGGAGACCTATATGCAAATGAACAATCAATAGCAAGAATTATATACAGGAAATCCATGCGTTTGAAATATGGTTCCAGTTATATAGTTTTTTTTTTTCTTTCCTTTTTCATTGGAGGCTTGTCAGGTGCTCTGGTTTGAGTAGAAGAGGAGAGAAAGAGAGGAGAGGAGAGGGGAGAAATTCAGAGAGGGGATGGGGTCACTACTCTCGCAGGAAACAAGAGAGACTGGCCGCCCAAGTCTAATATTTGGCGAGGAAGTTGGGCTGCGCGGACATGAGGGTTGGCCTGCTCTTGCTCCTGCACTCTTCTTCTTCCTCCTGCTCGTTTATTCCCCATCATCTGCCACTACCCACTACCACACCTTCCTTTCCCTCTTTTCCTCATAACCACTAATGCCCTTCTACCATTCTTTACCATGCAGTCATACGTACATTCCCTCACATAATTTCTTCCAGTTCTAAGCTAAGATATGAAGCATGAAATGTACCATGCCACATTATACCACTATATTCCACAACATCACTTTGTACTGCACCTCGCAAAAAGACTCGTCACGTCATAGCAACACAACATCACTTCACCCCTTTCCTTTTTCCTTCCTGTTTCACTGAACATCACACACCACTTCTCTCCATTCCGCACCACACTCACCGCACGCAATGTCACACCACACATCACGCAACGCTGCTTCATACCACACCCAAGAAAGACGTCACGTTGTAGCAACGCCAGGCAACACGATTTAGTTTACATTTAGTTTAACCGCATCATTCCAAACCCTGTCAGTCGCTCTCTCTCTCTCTCTCTCTCTCTCTCTCTCTCTCTCTCTCTCTCTCTCTCTCTCTCTCTCTCTCTCTCTCTCCTAGTCTCTCCGTCCTGGCGTTTAGATTTCAGAGCGGATTTGTTGCTTGCCCTAATCTGTTCTTGTGCATCCGTCACTCAGACTCGCTAGGGCTTTGGGGAGGAAGAGGATGAAATGGTAAGGGAGCTGAGCGACAAAAGTTACAAAGAGAAAGACTGTGTATGAAAAGAGAAACATAAGAGAAAGCATTCATAGCAACTAGATAGGAGGAGTTGAGTGTACATAG
>NC_059291.1:15410438-15412938 GCF_017591435.1 Portunus trituberculatus
TCTCTTATATTCGAGAAACCAGGCTCAGTGATACGAGCATTTGTTCTATACGATACTCCCAAGTGCTCAGAAATTCGAATTTTTTAGGTTCCGACAGGTGGAACCAATATACCGTGACATACAGTCCGGACATCTAAAACAATATACAATTTTTGAGCACAAAGGAGTAGGAATAGCATCTTTAAATTTAAATAGAGAACCTATGGTATTTTTATTAACAAAAATAAATCTAAAATCAACACTCGGAACATGTTTCTTGAGTACATGAGATATTGTATTGCGTAAATGGTAACTAAATTGTCTTGAGAAGGGTAATGTAATGTATCTAACTTCTTTGGTTTTATCCTCCACAAAATTGTCAGTAACAAATTTATTGGTGATATGTACTTTCCCGAAATGTTGTGTAGTGGATATAATGAAGATACCCGTCCTTTTGTGGGTCGTCTCTCTCCTGTACCGTGTACGCTATAGACGCCCTGTTTTTCAAGTCATACATATATATATATATATATATATATATATATATATATATATATATATATATATATATATATATATATATATATATATATATATATATATATATATATATATATATATATATATATATATATATATATATATATATATATATATATATATATATATATATATATATATATATATATATATATATATATATATATATATATATATATATATATATATATATATATATATATATATATATATATATATATATATATATATATATATATATATATATATATATATATATATATATATATATATATATATATATATATATATATATATATATATATATATATATATATATATATATATATATATATATATATATATATATATATATATATATATATATATATATATATATATATATATATATATATATATATATATATATATACACACACACACACACATATATATATATATATATATATATATATATATATATATATATATATATATATATATATATATATATATATATATGTGTGTGTGTGTGTGTGTGTGTGTGTGTGTGTGTGTGTGTGTGTGTGTGTGTGTGTGTGTGTGTGTGTGTGTGTGTGTGTGTGTGTGTGTGTGTGTGTGTGTGTGTGTGTGTGTGTGTGTGAGTGTGTGTTTTTAATAATCAAATCGTTGAATTAAAGCATTTTGATACGTCGATGGTCATGGATAGGTGGACATGTATTTTGTCAACCATTGATCACACATAATACATTGAATGTTGTATAATATTGACATATTCCAAACTTTAACAAGAAATAATGTCCCCAATAGCAATATCTAGTGTCTGCTTGAAGCTTACCAGCATAACACGATACTAATTGGTCGCACGGCTGCAGTGCGTGGGATTGAGTCTCCAGCAAAGGTACAAAGAGATGGACAAGTGCCTGCTAATCTGGCTAATCGTATTTTAGCTGTAAGTAATAGTATTTAGATTATGATATTAGTGTAAATAATTTAATACGTTGATTTATTGTGACTAGAAATGTTTGAAAATAAGATAGACTTATTTACATTATTTACTTTGTATGGTCAGAGTTCTCTTTGTTATGAGATGTAGCCAAGTCACCTGAGCCGTTCGTTCACAGACTCTTTCAACACTCTTTCACCGAGGGTGACAAGACAGACATATGTTGTCTTTCACTATATCACACTATATGCAGTTGTTTATACTACACCAAGACAGTCTTGCACACGCATATGTGTTCGCTTCCGTCAGTTATGTCCTTTCAGTGCTCTAGACTCCGTCTGCCAGCCAGATGCGCGGTCCATCATCGTCAACGTTGATTGCTGACAACGGTGACCTACTGAAAGCATAAGTATTCTTCCTAATATATTTGTTGCATAAGTTAAAATATTGCATGATATTAGATGTGAAAGAATAAAACATATTACGGTACAAAATGTATGTATATGTTACTGTACTTAATTGTAGTAAAATCCATATACTTTGACCAACTACAGATTTCTATACCGAGATTGAGAGAGAGGAAGTTGCCCTCGGCATTGTCCCTTCATGCAAGTGCATTAGAAAGAAAAAGATTGCAAATATATAGGGACATCCTGCTGACGTCAGGCCAGTTCTCACGGATGTTTGTGAGGAAACAAGTAAATAATAAATTCATACCCTAACACTGTTATTATTATATTTTAAAAGAATGTGTTTTTAATAGGTTTAATGGCAAATGAGAAGTAGCCCTACGTAGTGTTTCCGTGACGTGCAAACACTTTCAGATTTTATAGATTATTCTACATGAAAAGCATTATGTTACCAAGATTGTAATTCAAAGCGAAGTCATTCTTGTTTTTAGTCAGAATACAAACATAAAATAAGATAAAATAAAACACGCACGCTCGAGCTTGCACACACACACACACACACACACACACACACACACACACACACACACACACACACACACACACACACACACACACACACACACACACACACACCTTTGGGCTA
>NC_059291.1:15420438-15432938 GCF_017591435.1 Portunus trituberculatus
ATCCTTGTATTTTTCTTCTTTTATTCATTCATTTCATAATTTATCTTATTGATATTTTTACTTTTTGTATTTGGTTTTGTTTGTTTTTTGTTTTATTTTTTTCAATTCAGTGTTTACTCAGTTATTCATTCTTATTTGTTCTTGTTTTATGGTTGGATATGAATAAATTCCTCTGTATTGCCTTCAAATATCCTTACTTCTCTTTTATTAATTGCATTTCAAAAGCAGCCAGTCATCGCCAGAGCCCTGATTCTACTATCTATACACTTCACCTCACTGTTATCAACCTACACTCCATTAATTTCAATTAATATAATTCATATCATGTCATGTCACTTCACATCTGTCATTTTTTTCACGTAAGAGTAGCACTGACCGAGATTAACAAAAAAAAGCAAAAAAGGCACAGTTAAATGCCAGTCCAGTAAAAAAGTAAGGAAGATCGTCCAAAATTCGAGGATGCCTTGAAACTTTCCTATTGAAAAAGTTTGAATTATAGAAAGTAGAAAATTGATATATTGCTTACCACTTTGCATTGTCTTGGGTTATCTTACCTCAAATTATTTTTTATCTTACTTTACCTCTCTGCCTTTTATTTCACATCATTAACTTAAACCGCCTCGCCTCATCACACATGATTCACCTTATCATTATCTAACCTTACTGTTCCTTACTTCATCTTGCCTTGCATCGTCTCTCCTCTCCTCATCTCGACTCAAATTGTTCTATCTTACCTCGTCTTATTTCCCTATGCTTCACCTTACCACCTTGAATAGCCTCTCCTCATCGCACCTTACTGTCTTCCCTGAACACCTCTCGCAAACACAAGACCGCGGAGAAAGCTGTATATCATTCGTCTTTTGGTTTGTCGGCGCTACGCAGGGTGGGGGAGAGGAACTTCCCTGCACGCCGGCATATTAATCAGAATCCAAGAAAACGCCATTGTTATAAGTTACGCCGTACCTCTGGCTGTGTGTGTGTGTGTGTGTGTGTGTGTGTGTGTGTGTGTGTGTGTGTGTGTGTGTGTGTGTGTGTGTGTGTGTGTGTGTGTGTGTGTGTGTGTGTGTGTTGAACTGAACAAAAAAATTATTGAAAAAAGTGAACAGGAGAGAAAAGAGAAATAAATCATGAGTTAGTTCTCTTATATAATCTAACTGTCTTACGTTATTTAAGCAGTGATTGTTTCATTTCAACAATTGAGTTTACATATATATATATATATATATATATATATATATATATATATATATATATATATATATATATATATATATATATATATATATATATATATATATATATATATATATATATATATACACACACATTATTTATGTGTATATAGAGCAATAACAAAAACAACAATAATAACAATAACCACAGCAACAACTACAACACCAACACCAACAACAACAACTACAACAACAATAACTACTACTTTTACTACTACTACTGCTACTACTACTACTACTACTACTACTACTACTACTACTACTACTACTACTACTACTACTACTACTACTACTACTACTACTACCACCACTACTAATACTAATACTACTGCTACTACAACTACGACTCTTACTGCTACCACTACTACTTCCACTGCTACTACTACTACTACTGAACTAAAAAGAAACAAATTAGGTTGCGATTCTTTTTTTTTTAATTCTTTTCTTGGGTGTCTGGAAAGTGAAAGGTAAAACGAGTTTTGTATTCTTTTTGACGAGGAAATGAAAGACTTATTCCTGTAATGAAAATATAAGAGAAGTGACTCCCATTAATCATCCGAGACATTCATTGTTGCCAAACCGTGGGCAAGACGAATGTTAAATGTGTGAAAGTCTTGATAAATCACTTGCCTTTTCTTTTTCCTTTGTGTTGGATCGTTTATTTTTATTTTGTCTGCTTGCTTCTCTCTCTCTCTCTCTCTCTCTCTCTCTCTCTCTCACACACACACACACACACACACACACACACACACACACACACACACACACACACACACACACACACTGCATAGTGTAGTGGTAAGCACGGTCGACTCACAATCAAGAGGGCCGGGTTCGAGTTCCGGTAAGCGGCGAGGCAAATGGGTAAGCCTCTTAATGTGTGGCCCCTGTTCACCTAGCAGTAAATAGGTACGGGATGTAACTCGAGGGGTTGTGGCCTCGCTTTCCCGGTGTTTGGAGTGTGTTGTGGTCTCAGTCCTACCCGAAGATCGGTTTATGAGCTCTGAGCTCGCTCCGTAATGGGGGAGACTGGCTGGGTGACCAGCAGACGACCGAGGTGAATCACACACACACACACACACACACACACACACACACACACACACACACACACACACACACACACACACACACACACTTTTCCGCCACTGTATGTATTTCTTTCTTTCATCCTTACATTCCTAGAACTCCCATTGCACTGTTGTCTGCCTCCTTCCTGCCTTCCTTTATTCTCAATCATTGTATCTCATCTGGCCAATGAATTCTCCTTTTCTCTTTCTCTCTTGCCTTGCCTTGCCTTCACCACGCTTTCTGCCTTGATCACTGTCCTCGCAGGGCCCTCTTGTGTGTTATTGTGCGGCAGCTTCTCTGTTATTTGTGTGTTATTTGTGTCCCCGGAAATCTGTCTCTCCTTGCGGGAAGAAAATACTGTGTGACGTTGTTTTGTTTGACCCGCAGAAAACAAGGAGTATGTAATATCCGTGAAGGTGGCTCCGGAGGAATTGTTCTGACAAGGAAAATATTAATCTGAGCCACTCCACTCTCCGCTGGCAAGGACCGTACTGCCCTTTCTGTTGCGTTGATGGAGGGATACATAGAGAAATATGTTTTTTACTCAACAGTTATTAGTTTCGAGTGATAGTAATGGAGTGAATATTGCTTTTGTGTGACGATGGTGATGAGGTGGTGAAACTATAGTGAGAATAATAACGATAGCAAGAACAATAACAACAACAGTAACAATTACAGCAATAGCAGCGATTGATTGTGTGTGTTTGTAGTGTTATTAGTAGTAGTAATAGTTGTTGTGGTGGTAGTAGTAGTGGTGCTAGTGGTAGTAGTGGTAGTAGAGCTTTTGATTATACTATTGGTTATGAAAAAAAGTAATAAGTAATGATGATAACAATACATTATTATGTATAACAAATGTTTTTTTGTTAGTGTTCATTTATTTTTCTGTAAATCATTCTTCTTTTTCTATTTTACTCTTTTGTTCGTGTATGTGTGTGTGTGTGTGTGTGTGTGTGTGTGTGTGTGTGTGTGTGTGTGTGTGTGTGTGTGTGTGCGCTTCTGTTTGTTTGTGTTATTGTTTGTTTTGTGTTTGTGTGTCTTTCAGCACGGCCCACACAACTCTGAGGCTTACACTGGGATAACAAGGCTCAACTAACACATTTATTTATTGTTATGGAGAAATATACATTTCTTTCTGCTCCACAAGATTCAATGAAAAGCAGAGTGTGTTTTCTGATGATAATGGGGAGAAATTTATTCTTTTATCCTAAAGTGAAATTTAAGAGGACATTCCATACCTAGATTTTTCAATTTTTCATAGCGCAACATCAGAGAGAGAGAGAGAGAGAGAGAGAGAGAGAGAGAGAGAGAGAGAGAGAGACTAACAATATGATATAAATCCCACCAAAACACTGAACCACAAACGGGCATCAGTCCTTGAAGATTAGAAAGCAGTTGTTGTCCTCATCTCGGATCGTCGTATAACAAAGGCCTATCAGTGGTGCTCCCCCGTGCTACCGTTTGCTTCACTTTGGTGGGAGGCGGGAGGGCGGAGGGGCGGGAGGCTGGGAGGTTGAGGCGGGAGGGCGGAGAGGCGGGAGGCTGGGAGGTTGAGAGGCGGCGAGGCGGCATCTGGCCCTCCACTACCTAGGTCGAGATGGGGCAAGTTCGTCAGGAGTTCTGTGCTGTAATGAAGCAGAAGCTTATAAGAGGTTTGACGAGCAGGGCACTGATTAAAACGAAATAGTTAATTAACGGAGCGGCTGAAAGGAAGCGATGAAGGGGAGCAGCTGGCGGATTTTTTGTGTGTACTTGTTGGGTTAGTGTCGTCTGAGTGTGATAGGTGGTAATGAGTTAAAAGTTGATTAATGGAAAGGGAGTAGGGGGGTAGTAGTTCTTAAATAGAATTGTATATGAGTAAATAAAACAGCAATACTTATTATGTGTTTAATATATTTCCTTATCTGCTTCTTTATTTTCTTTTCTAGGGGGATTATTGTCGCCTCATTATGACAAATAGTATTCACTTAAACTTTGGTGTAATAAAAATGAAATTAAAAGAATCAGGCCTCTAATGAGATTTTATATTGTGTAGATTAGACAATAATAAATTAAACATGTGTGTGTGTGTGTGTGTGTGTGTGTGTAATTCACCACCACGGTCACCTACTGGTCACCCAGCCAGTCTTCCCCAATAGACCGATCTTCGGGTAGGACTGAGACCACAACACACTCCACACACCGGGAAAGCGAGGCCACAAACCCTCGAGTTACATCCCGTACCTATTTACTGCTAGGTGAACAGGGGCTACACATTAAGAGGCTTACCCATTTGCCTCGCCGCGCCGGGACTCGAACCCGGCCCTCTCGATTGTGAGTCGAGCGTGCTAACCACTACACTACGCGGTGTGTGTGTGTGTGTGTGTGTGTGTTTTAGGTTTTCGTCCAAATAAAACAATTACTAGACGGTTCAAGCTTGATATGAATTGAAAATTGAAATAGGAAACAGTAATACATTGTTTCAAATAGTTTGCTACATGACTAGAATAGGTTTAACAGATAACTTTTTTATAGTTGTTTTCAGTTAAATACAATCTAAATATGAACGTCGAAATATTCAAAGCAAGAACAGGATCATAGCGCTGGGTGTCCTACAGATAAAAGAAAAGATAGGAATGTTTCAGTCTCATTTGTTATCACTCATCTTCCTTATGTCGCTGCCTTTCTTGTGTGACATGTTTCCATTCAATATTCGTGCTACATTACACTGAATTTCAATATGCTTGCTTATTTGTATTTTTATTAGAAATCAAAAGATTATTTGCACTTCAAATTGAAATCGTGACAAAGTGTTCATGTAATAATCGAATGAATAATCAATGTTTCGTGGGAAATAATACGCCTGACTGAATTGAGGAGTGATTGAACTTTTCCTGGCACTGCAGAAAAAAATCGTATGCTGCTTTAAACACACACACACACACACACACACACACACACACACACACACACACACACACACACACACACACACACACACACACACACACACACACACACACACACACACAGAATGCGAGAGAGAGAGAGAGAGAGAGAGAGAGAGAGAGAGAGAGAGAGAGAGAGAGAGAGAGAGAGAGAGAGAGAGAGAGAGAGAGAGAGAGAGAGAGAGAGAGAGAGAGAGAGAGAGAGAGAGAGAGAGAGAGAGAGAGAGAGAATATGAATGTATGCTATTTAAATAAAATATCTATGTGCGTGTGGAATGATAGTATGTGTGAAGAATTATATCTGTTAAAATATTAAATATCAATTTCTTCTTCCTTTTCCTTCTCCTCCTCCTTCCCCTCCTTCTCCTCCTCCTTCCCCTCCTTCTCCTCCTCCTCCTGCTCCTCCTCCTCCTTATCATCATCATCATCATCATCATTATAATCATCATCATCATCATCATCATCGTCATCCTCTTCTCTCCATCGTGCTATTGGACCTCTTTGGGTTAAAATATATCCCAATCATGTTAGGTTCCCCTTCATGTGCAGCACATTCAGACATGGTTTATTTATTTATTGTTCATTTTATTATTTATTTATCTATTTGGTGATTTATTTATGTATTTGGGTATTTGTTTATTCTATTATTCATCTCTTTCGTTTTTGTCCACGGTCCAGATATAGAAGGTCTTCCATCCGCGCGTCCACGGTCACGTGTCTATGACTCATGTGGGCCCCGGGACGGTGTGATGCAGGTGCCCAGAGAGCCAGTCAGACCCTGACCTCTGCCTGCGTCACACACGCCCAAGCAACCGTGAGCCAATCCATAATCTGACCTCACCATTTTGAGACCAATTTTTATTTTCTCTTTAGAATGCCCAATAGTTGTGCTGTGCGTTGCTGCCATAATACAAAAACCATACCTACATTGCACTTTTCCATACACTCATCCAGAATTAGCTCAATGTAGTTATTTTTGTTCCTACGAACATTCTTAGGCAAAAACATTAATTTTCCAAGACCATAATAACAAAAACAACCCCACACTATCAGAGAATTTGGGTGTTTTACTATGTGTATTTTGTAGCAAGTCTATGGGTTAGGTGAGCATGTAAGGAAATAAGGTTTTGAAACTACAAGGCAACTCCGGTATCCTAAGTTTCACATATCTTCGCACAGTCCTTTCAGCTGTCTTCGAATAATGTTCAGAGTTCTCTTGGTCACACCACTACCTCACAAGCCCTTCAGACTTGTGAGGTGGTGGTGAAGCGTCTCTTGCTCCCTCACGATAAATTTTGGTCCAACGTTGAATAGTTCTGAGTTATGCCAGTGTTCGCGGCAATTTCTTGATTTGACTTATTCTCCCTCACAAAGGCACAAATAACTGAGATTTGAGTCTTACTAATTAGTTTTCTAGGTCCCATAATAAGTAGTAACAGGGCAGAATGGTAAGCTCACGCATCCACAAAAAGGGGCCATGAGGGGGGGGTGAAAGAAAATTCAAATTCAAGCACATAAGCGACAGACGAATGTTGACTGGGGCTCACGTGACGTATATGCACGGCTGAGATAAAAAATAAGCCAACCGGATGGAAGAACTGTATATCTAGACCGTGTTATGTTATGTCGGTTTTCCTCTTCCAAATCTCTAATATTATTTTCTTCTGATTTTCTTCCTAATACTTTCCCTCCCCGTTTTCATTGCTTCTCATATTCCTTCTCTCTCTCTCTCTCTCTCTCTCTCTCTCTCTCTCTCTCTCTCTCTCTCTCTCTCTCTTTCTCTGACGATAGTTCCCTCTTGTCAATTTCCTCCTCCTCCTCCTCCTCCTCCTCCTCCTCCTCCTCCTCCTCCTCCTCCTCCAACTACCCTCAGGCTCCTGAAGTGCCTCTGTGGTCCCTTCAAAGGTCGGTTTTGCCTGCCCTTCGAGTCTCGACCCAAGGCACTCATTAAAACTTTGCAGGCCAGCCAGAACCCGCCGTCTCCACCCCCTCCCCTCACGTGATCTTCAGTCCCCCGGCCCTTTCCCCTTACCCCTGATGGCCCATTAGCTGCTGTGAGGTCGGGCAGCCTGATGGATGAACGAGGCGGGTCACAGGTCATGGCGTTCTCCTATGTTACGTTCAGTTCTCTTCGGTTTTGTTTTGTTGGATTTTTCGTTCATTTTATTTTATTTCGAGGATTTCTTTTTCTTTTTCTTTTTTCTTTTTTTTCTCTTCTGTTTTTGTTGTCATACCATTTCGCTTCCGTGTTCGTTTTGTGTTATGTTGCATTATTTTTTTTTTCTGTTCCTCTCTCTCTCTCTCTCTCTCTCTCTCTCTCTCTCTCTCTCTCTCTCTCTCTCTCTCTCGCCATTCCTTTTTAATTTCTTTTTATTCCATTCGCTTCCGTTTTCATTCTCTTTTGTTTTACATGTCACATTCGTTTCCTGTTTCTATTACATTCCTTTCTTCGTTTTTTCTGTTTTCGATTTTCACACTCATTTCACTTGATTTTATTCCTTCTTGTCACATCTTGTTCTTTATATTATCTCTCTCTCTCTCTCTCTCTCTCTCTCTCTCTCTCTCTCTCTCTCTCTCTCTCTCTCTCTCTCTCTCTCTCTCTCTCTTCTAAATATAAATGGATGAAAATATTCCTTTATGTATTGATTAAATTTGTGCTATTTTTTTTTCATACTTTCCTGTATCGCTTCCCTTCCCTTTTTTCATACCCTACTTGCCTCTTTTTTTTTTTTTTTAGTTCTGTTCACTTCCCATCATTCATTATATCATCTTTATCCATCTTTCTATATACATCCATTCCTCTACTTCTGTTTATTCATTTCTTCATTCGATCTATGTTTCCATTCCTTCACTGTATTATCCCCTTCCCTTCCACCATTCATTCTACCCCTCCATTCCTTCATTGTTCTTTCCTTCGTTCATATTCATCCTTCTGTCTCTTTTCTTTGTCCTTCCATCTCTTTCATCATTCATTTTATCCTTCCATTCCTTCATATCCTTTTCTATTCCATTGCTTTACTGTTCTCCCTATTCCTTCACTGTCCTCTCCCCGCATCCTTTTTCCTTTATTCCCATCTTCCTATTCCCACATCCATTTTTTTTTTCCTTGCAGCTCCAGCGTTGAGTAATCAAGGATGGTGAATGTGAATGGTATAATCATTCTCTTTTTTTATATTTTTCTCCCCATTCCCTTTTTCGCATGCCGTGTGGCGTGTGTCACTCTCTTGCTCGTGTAGGATCGAGGCTAGTTCTCATTTTCGCGAAGCTTCAGGTCTTGGAAACGCCTGCGTGTGTTTTGGTGGCGATTTGCATTCTCTTTGTGTGTGTGTGTGTGTGTGTGTGTGTGTGTGTGTGTGTTTGTGTGTGTGTTTCCTTCTGTCTCCGTTTGTTTGTTTTGATATTTTTGCATCTCTTTGTGTTTGTTTTACGGTCTCTCAGTCCTTTTCTCTCTCTTCCTCTTTTGTTTGTTGTTATTTGTGTCATCGTAAAAGAATAGTATGTTGGTTTACCATCATTGTAAGATAGTTGATTTAGTTAATCACCTTTCTAGCATTTTATGTATGAATGTCTCTGTCTATCTACCTATACTGAACGTATCTGTGTCTGTCTGTCTGTCAGTCTTTCTATCTTTCTATCCAATACATCTTTTTATCAATGATCGATCTCTTGTTATTTTTTTCTTTTTATTTTTACACCACCAACATAAAACACTGGAAACAGAAAATTGCATGTCAGGAAGAACGTGATCAATTGACCTGAAAGTTGTGAGGTGGACGCTCTACAAAAGATACTATTGTAAAATTTGTTCTGTTGCCCTGACGAAGCTTGGTGGTGGAGGGGATGGTGGTGGCGTCAGTCACTCCGTGGTGGTCTCTGTATTTACCTTTATCTTAGTAATAAGGCGAGCAGCAAACCGATTACTTTTACTTTATCATAATTTCTGCTTGTTTTTCTTTCTTTGTATTCCCTTTCCATCTTCTGCTTTTTTTTTTTCCCCTATTTATTATTCTTCAGTTATCTGTTAAATTGTTGAAGTGATCAGACGACGCAAAGTGAGAGTTTGCATTAGCAAAACAGACTGACCGCCGCGACGCACACTCGTGATGGCTCAGTGCTGCTTTGTCCGAGTTCTCCTTAGCTTCGTGCCGAATTTCATCTTAACTCGATGTTCATTCTCTCTCTCTCTCTCTCTCTCTCTCTCTCTCTCTCTCTCTCTCTCTCTCGTACGTAGCCTCTATTTATCTCTCATTTACATACTAAATCCCTTACAAACATCGCCTCGTCTTCCATCCTTTGTAGTTACCAAGAGTTGATTTTTTTTTCTTCTTTTTTAGCTCGGTAAACACTCGCCAGTCTGCCTTCCTTGACGAGTCTAGCCCGGGGGTAAGGACTCGACCGCCGCTTGTCCCCGCAGGCTGGCTGGCGTCACGTTGGGGCGGGACTTGTCTGGTGTCTACATCTTCTCTTGCTTCATTAATATCAGAGAGGTTTGGGTGCGTTTTATTTTTATTTATTTATTTATTTATTTTTTATTTATTTAATTTTTTTGGATGTCTGTATTTCTGTGGATGGTAAGTGGATGTATGGGTCAGGTTTGTGTGTGTGTGTGTGTGTGTGTGTGTGTGTGTGTGTGTGTGTGTGTGTGTGTGTGTGTGTGTGCGTGATGTGTTTTCTTCATCATGTCTTATTCTATTCACTCCTTATATATCCTCATAGTGTCATTTATTCTTATGTGTTGTATTGCTTACCCTGTCATTTTACATATTAGGGTTATAGAATTAAACTGTAGCTGATGTATTTATAGAGAATCTAATATTCTTGCCTCAGCTTCCTTTATGTTGTTATGTTCTTATATATTCATAGAGAATGTAATATCCTTGCTTGAGCTTTCCTACTATCTTTCTCATTTTATTTTTCAGCTTTTCTATCTATCTGTCTTTTTTGTCTATCTGTTTATCTAAATGTATATATGTATTTAGCTTGCAGTGAAATAGCTTCAAGAAACTGTTAGTAGCACACTAGAAACAGTGGAAGATGACGGGATATGGAGTGCATTTCAAGAAGGAATGGGAAGGAGAATAAAGAAAGTAGATGATTACTTCCTTTGTCTCCTTTCTGGTTTGTATTATTACTCTTCCTTTGCTGCGGGATTTGGGGAAGTCTGTGTGTGTGTCTGTATTGAAGGAATGAAAGAGTTAATCTGCTGCAACCCTTTAAGTATTTATTCATTGACAGCATCCAAGTTTTTGCTATTTCTTTTTTGTTAAGGCCATTTTGCCGATTGAAGTGTTTTTTTTTTTTTTTGTTATCGTTGTTGTATTTTTTCCATATTTTTTGCGTGATCAGCCATTTTCAGTAATTCATTTCCATTTTATTTTTTTTTTATTCGTTTCCTTCTTTCCCGACATTCATCTATTTATTTATCTATTTACTCGGCTGCCTGTGATAGAGTTATATTTTAAAATTTGAAAGGAATGGGTAGTCAGTGGTTCAGAAATAGAGTGGTCGATGAATGAATTACTCTAATGAAGTGATGAATCATGGAACACAGAAAAAATATCAGACAAACTTATTGACGATGATGATAGACGGAAATCGGTTGGTAATTATCATAAAAGAACTACCTGACGGCTTCTTCTAGTTTCCCTTATTTTCTTCTGCATGCTCTGATGACACAGACAGACAGACAGACAGACAGACAGACAGACAAGCATATTTACAGACAAACAGACATACATTTGGACTTCTACAGATACACTTTTTAATTTGAACTGTCTGATATGAACATTCCGTAATACACTGAAGACACAACATGAATTACCTGCCTGAGCTCAAAAGACAATGATACCTTTGAAAACCCGACCAAACAAGATTTACGAACTTTACAAGAAAAACAAATATTTACATTTTTGTCCAGGAAATAGCGTTCACTCACCCCCGGGAATATGTTTTGCTGAGGAAGTGGTCGTGCGCTGCCATCATTCTGTGCAATGTTGTGCAATTTCCATCTAATGATGTTGTAATATTATGCCTTTCTTTATTCTTCTGGTGACAGTATAATGAACCAAAGAAGTATTTTTTTCTTTTAATCCAACGTGATTGTTTTATCGTGCTTTTTCATTTATTGTTATCGTCATTATTCTATTATTTTTGTTAATAATTGAATTGTTATATATTATTATTATCAGTAGCAGCAGCAGCAGCAGGAGCAGCAGCAACAGTAGTACTAGAAGTAGTAGTAGTAGTAGTAGCAGTAGTAGTAGTTGTAGGAGGACTAGTAGTAGTAGTAGTAGTAGTAGTAGTAGTAGTAGTAGTAGTAGTAGTAGTAGTAACTAAATTCAACAAGTTTTACGACTCTTTCTATGTACTTTACTTTTTGTGGGCGATGACTTAGCTGTTTTTTTCCTCACTCCCTTTTGCTCTTCATCAACAGTCTCCTCGATACGTTGCATAGCAGTATGAGCAGCAGCAGCAGAATAAGTAATAGCAGTAGTGGTATTAGTGGTAATACTATAGGTGATAATATGTAGTAGTGATTGTAGTAGTAGTAGCAGTAGTAGTACCAGTAACAGTAACAGTAATACTAGAAGTTGTAGAAATAATGGTACTGGTACGGCAGTGTTTTCCTTCTTTTTATTGAATTCAATATGTATTTTCCCTTTCTTCATTATTTTTTACAGCAGTTTTACCTCTCATTTATTATTTTTTTATTACAATTTGGTAAAAAAGAGTATTTCCCTTTTGTGTCATCCCAAGCAATATTATCTTCCGTTTTACTTACACATTTATATTTATCTATTTATTAAAGGCATTTCTCAAAGCTTTGTATGATCATTATACTGTAAGGGGACTGCACCATAAGTAAGCCTTTTATTTAGAACTCTTTCCTGCCCTACCACAGTGTTCCTCTAACAGTCACGGGTTGCAGTGCGGCTCACCCTCCACACTCACACTTCTTGATACTGTGGCAGCTGCACCCACATTGTTCTTTTGTGGTGGCGTCACTCACCACTCAATACAAATCATGGCACTGCACTCCCCCACATCGGCTTCTTTGACTCCACACGCCCTCATCTCCCCTTAACTTCACACCTGTCACTCCCACACGCGACACAACTGACTCACAAAACCTGACTCACCAAATTTTCCTTCCTTCATTTTTTTTATCCACGTATATACTAAGTACAAATTTACAATTTTCTTTTCCCCTTCTTCATTCCACGTCCACATTCAACACATCTGTCTCCTTTTTTTTTTTCTTTGTTTTCTC
>NC_059291.1:15435438-15437938 GCF_017591435.1 Portunus trituberculatus
AACTAGTATATGCGGATCATAGCAGAGAGAGAGAGAGAGAGAGAGAGAGAGAGAGAGAGAGAGAGAGAGAGAGAGAGAGAGAGAGAGAGAGAGAGAGAGAGAGAGAGAGAGAGAGGTGGGTAAGTGAAGCCACAAAACTATAATTTCCTTTCAAGGAAATGAAGCTGAAGAAGCTCAAAAGTTCCTGCCATTGCTTAAATAATTAAACTTTCCTTCACTGTCCTTACCTCCTCACCTTCTTTCTACTTAGTTTTCCTTCCCCATCATTCCTCATTCTCTTATTTTCCCTCTTCCAATCATCATTATTCACTTGTTTCTCATTCCATCGTTCTTCATTCACTTATCTTCCCTCTTTTATCCTTCTCCAGTTTATTATTTCTCTTCTTTCATGTTTCCCCTTACTTTTCTTTCATAAATCCATAAATTTTCAATACAGTATCATTTACTCACTCATTATGTCATTATTCTTTCGTCAGTTATGGCTTATGTCATTTCTCTCTCCCATCAGACAACACAAACTCACCCATTCACTTTGTTTTCATGTCATCCCTTTAGTCAGTTATCTTTTCCCTATTTCTCTTTCTCCTAATTCTTCACCCCTATCCACCATTGTAGCGCCTCTCCATGTCGTTTCTCTCACCTCTCATCCTGCCCTCCCCTATCTATTTTCACTCCGTCCCCTTTGCGCGTCCAACTTCATCCATTTTCAACTCAGTGTTTCCCCATATCTGCCTTACTTCGCTGCCTTTCACAGCCTCCTAACCTCTCCTTTCTCTCTCTCCCACGTAACAGTCTATCTCTATCCCTCGCCTCAGCTCTAACTAATATCTCTCTACAGTATTCAAACTTTGCTTTTTTTTCTATTTATTTTGTCTAATAAATCATTTTACTGTTTATCGTCTCTCAATATCACATTTTCTTTCTTTGATCCTCATACTTCTTACCCATGCCTACTTCTCTCTTCCTTTAGTTTAACAGTTTCTATTAATTCTTACTTTCCACCTTCCATTCTTTTCAGTGATTTTTTTTACTTTTCTGTTGAGAATGTTCACACTGTCCATTCATCTGTCCATCCTAAACGCACCATTCTTTCTTTCAATACCCTCATTTTTTCCTTCTACACCTCATAGGACTCCCCTCTTCCATCATTCATCTTAGAGTTAATGATCTACACTCTCTCCACATAATATTTTTTCATCACACTTCTTCCCTATCAGACTCACCGCCAAGAACTATGAACACCACACCCGCTATCCACAACTCGCTCTCCATTCTGAGGTCTGCCGTGAAGAAGACAAGGCCAACCAGAGTACAGGCAACACCAAAGGAAGCCAAGAGGAAGATGCAGGTGCGGCCCGTCCTTCTTCCGCATACCTGGTGATGTGAGAGATCTTGTGAGTAGAGTGCAAGGGTGTGGCTATTATGATTTCCGCGTTGTAATATAGGTAAGCATGGTCATTATTTATGTATTTATGTTATTATTAATGTTTTTTTTATGTTTTCTATTAAATGTGGAATTATGATAATTGTTTATTTATTTTTAGTTGTTTATTCACTCAACTTTTTTTTTATTTATCTAATTATTTGTTGTTTTATGTGTTCGTGTGTGTGTGTGTGTGTGTGTGTGTGTGTGTGTGTGTGTGTGTGTGTGTGTGTGTGTGTGTGTGTGTGTGTGTGTGTGTGTGTTATTACGCTTTACTCGAAAACTAATAATAGTACCTCTCTCTCTCTCTCTCTCTCTCTCTCTCTCTCTCTCTCTCTCTCTCTCTCTCTCACACACACACACACACCTGGGCTCCGTTGTATAGGTAAGTCGGGCCAACCATCACCATCCCTCGCCGCACATGGCCCGCCTCCGCTGCCGCCATCCTTTCGGCTCCCCAGTCCCTGCAACAGTAAGCACAAGTTATAATTTTGTGTGAAATCTTTCGGATAAGAAGAGAACTTATTGGTTATCAACTTAACAAAAAATTGTATTTTACTATTTTTCAAATTATTCAATAGAATTGTTGTTTGCGATTTTTAAGGAAGTTTATTCCAGACAAAATGCTTGGCTTCATGGGATTTAAAATCTTTGGATCCAATCTTGAACCCATTGTTTCTTGTCATGCTAGGATGATCAATGATAAAATATTCATTAGCGTCAAGGTTGGTACGTCATCCTTTAAAAAAAATTAAAAACTTCAATTAGTCTCTCTTCCTCTCTCTCTCTCTCTCTCTCTCTCTCTCTCTCTCTCTCTCTCTCTCTCTCTCTCTCTCTCTCTCTCTCTCTCATTTATTTTGTCCTTCGTTAAGCTAAATAGATTTAATTTTTCAGTTTTCTTCCGTTGTTCCTCAAATTACTTATATCTCAAGCCTGAAATCATTTAAATGTTTTTATGCGGTGTCTTTTCTAGTTTTCAATGCATATTATAAAACAATACTGACCCTAAAATAGAGCTTTGATGAATCCCGCTATTTATCTTATGCCAATCTGATTCTTTTCTGTTCATCACAACAC
>NC_059291.1:15440438-15450438 GCF_017591435.1 Portunus trituberculatus
AATATGTAGGACACTAGAACTGGTGCATAACAAACATATTAGGTTAGCTATTGGGGGAAGGGAGCAGAATGTGGATGGACGGTAAATTAATCAAATGTGTCTGCTGGTTTTAAGATGTTTTTCCCATACATCTGGCTGACTAAAAAAAAAAAGAAAAAAAAAAGACCAATATCTCAGAGGGACTTCACTTAATTTTTTTCTTTTTTGCCCGTACGTGGGAAAAAAGGGAAAAAAATAAGGTGTTTACGTGTTGTTATGAGTGTTTATTTCTTTAACTAATGTGTGTATTGTGGTGTTGTCTAAATATATATTGGGAAGTCCATTTCAGCCATTTTTTTTTTTTTTTTTTTATGGAGAAAGGAAGTGTTTATAGGAGTTAATGTTAGTATAATACGTTTGGTATGCTTGGTTATGCATGTTACGAGTGTGCTCATTATTTGTTGCGTGTAATTACAGTGATGGATCAATGTCAGTGAGATTATTTGTTATTTTTTGTACATAAGAATCAGCCTTGTCTGCGTATCTGAAGAGGATCCACGTTAATTTTTTTGTTTAAAGTGTGTTGTGATTGTTTGTAATGCCTTTTATCTTAATAATGCATTGAATGTCACGTGCGGAGCTTCTGGGTTCTTTCAATTTCTTTGTTCTTATGTCATCCATCTTTCCGTGTCCCCTTCTAACTGACCCTATATAGGATAGCTTCAGTAACTCCTACAGTTCAATTAAATAGTCTAGTATAGGTTTACAATACATGTGTATGACTTAGAAAAATACCAGAGATAGGTAACTGAAATTAAATGACAAAATAGTTCAAATTGACAGTAATGTTGATATACCTTTATATTCGTTTGTTAGAATAGCAAATTGAAATACTGCCTGTCGTCTTTTAAAGCAATCAATGTTATCAACAAATTTATTCTCTAGTATTCTCCCGCCCTCTTACAAATTTCTTATTGGACGCCAGAAAAAGAAATATTAAAAGGTTCTATATATAATTTCCTCCTTGTCATGTATCGTACTGACACGCGAGCTTCTCTGGTGTCATTACTGAGTGTCGAGTTGTAGCTGCTGTATTTGCCTTATGTCGCAGTGATGACGTGATGCGTGACGGAGGGAGTGAACGTGCCTTGGTAGAGATAGAAAAGAACTGAACGGCATCATCTTATTCTTGGACAATGTGTATTCATTTGTAGCAATCTCTCTCTCTCTCTCTCTCTCTCTCTCTCTCTGTGTGTGTGTGTGTGTGTGTGTGTGTGTGTGTGTGTGTGTGTGTGTGTGTGTGTGTGTGTGTGTGTGTGTGTGTGTGTGTGTTGTTAGTTGCGTAAAATTCTGGGTCCTATTGTTTAAGTTCAATACAATTTTACTTTCCACAATTTTTCCCTCAATATTTAGACCCAGTTACATGTGACCTATACCTCTCTCTCTCTCTCTCTCTCTCTCTCTCTCTCTCTCTCTGGTATGGATGGTCTAATTGCAACCATATGTAGCGTGTACGATGTGAGCCAAGGATGGGTATCGAGTCTTGCGTTGTCACTGCACTCAGACTAGTTACTGAAATGTCATAATCTTTTATGTAATTAAATACAAACAAGAATATAAGGGAAACTGCGGGAGGCCAGTGGAGCGAGAAATGATTCACAATTTAACACTATTTATTTCCATACATCTTTTTTTTTTTTTTTTTTTTTTATACCCAACAAATGTGTCAGATAATTTTCAAGTGTTTTTATTGACTTTGCGCTTACAATATGATTACTGAGTCTATTTCATTCACCTATCTCTCACTTAGGACTCAGGAGTAAGGTTGTTAGTGGCAAATGAACATGTAGATAGTTAAAAAAAAAAAAAAAAAAAAAACGGAAATTCATAGACTAGCTAGATGGGTATATAGAGACATAAAGGCACTTCTTATACAGGGACTGCCACGTGTAAACTAGATGACTTCTTGCAGCACTCTAACCTTATCAAACGTGATGTCCCTTCTCATAGTCATGTATAGTGTAATAACTGAGTTTTAGTGATTTTTTTTTTTTTTTTTTTTGCAGTGACAGGGTGAATCGAAGTGCTTATATTATTATGCGATTTACTGATTATTCATAACTATACTCGGGGGCATTGATACATAATGATGACCGTCTTACTCTGGCAAACGAACTTACAATTGGCTGGTAAAATTGTAGTTATTATAGACACCATTACTTTAAGGTCGTTTACAGATGGATATGAGTCTGTAGCTTTTATATATATAACTTGACTTCCACTAATGACGGGACACTATGGTAAGCTAAATTAGGAATGTAAATAAAATCTCCAAGAAGAAAAAAAAAAGTATATAAAAACAGATAAGTCTCGCCTACAGAGGGTATCCACTGGTGGCCATTCATAGAAAACGAAAGGGTGGACTATCGTAAACATAATAATTAGTTACTTTTGAAACATCAATTGAGAAATTATTACTTGACTGACGTATCTTGTCAAGTGTTAAGCTTGGTTCATCACTGCTGATGTTAATATTACCTATGCATTCTTAAAATTATACGCAAAGGAAGTTTTATTATATTATTGCAATTTCCTCATTATAAATTCCGATAAAGATAGTTAATTTTGTCTTTAAATCACTTATATGCAACAAGTTATGTGAAGAATATAAATATAAAACCTTTATTCCTTACGTATGTAAAATATCACATTCTATACATCGTTATAGACATTTTGCTCAGTACTGACCTCAACAGATCTCCTCACGTTCTTGATTAGAATATGAACTACACTTATTTTGATCCTTGAGATAGCGGTGCTGTGGTGTACGTTTTGTGGTGGGTTGGTTACTGTCAAGGAGATGGAGTACTCTTAGTGCAAGCGAGTTTAAGTTTCTCAAATACCTCTGAACATTAATTTACAACTGCACACATTTCACTCGCATTTTTTTTTAGGAGAGTGCCCGAGGTCAACCTTGTTTCCATTTAAGTTTTGTCATGTTTGCAAGCTCTGGTGGGAGATGGAAGTGAGTCAGGGTTCAAACATTCCCGTAACCTGGCACCATCTCCCTCCACGTCGCCGCCGCCGCCACCACAGCCTCGCCTTGCATACAAACACTCACTAGTTTTGCGTGGCGGCTCTCAGGATTCAGGGAGACATAGTCAACCTCCGCGACACACAGACGTACGGCCAAACACTACGCAATCACTATCCTGCTGCCGCTGCTTGGAGTTCAAATCCTCGTTCTGCTTGAATACTTCGAAAACTATAGGAATAAACACTTGATGGCAACGCGAAGTGTGAGGCAGCTGTACTACTATAAGCTACCCACGGCAAGCTGTATGACACTTTTACCGTGCGCAACTGCCAGGCATATGATTCTATATTTTATTCTTGGTAAATTTGTTATACAGAGTTTTATTAGAGTAGCAAATCGTTGAGTAATTATCATAAACGTGTAAATGAGTGACATGTCATGAAAAGATGTAAGTGTAAATTTAATTATATTCTCTAATATGTAAATTATAATTATGAGGGTTTGATTTTTTTGGTAATAACTAAGAATGTTGATTCATAAGCGGCTTAATTCTTCACAGTTGCTTCTGGCCTTGACGGCAGTTGGTGGTGTGTTGCAGCGATTCAAGATAACTGTTTCTCTGCTATCCATTCAGCTTTCACTGATTTCTTAGGCTTAAAATGTGGTAGATATTACATCACACGAGGAAATGAAACTTCATTCATTTTTTTTTTTAATTAGGATATGCTTATAAGTCTTTCGTTACTTAACACACCAACACATTCCTATTCATCACTATCACCGCTACCAACACAACATGCACTACCGTTAGAACATAAGCAGCAGCAGCAGCAATAATAACAATGTTCAGTCTTATATATCTTGTACTCGTAAGAGCTGGTTTCCCTATCTGTTCACTGCGTATATACTTTCTTCCAAAGCTAATCTAGCCAGTACTTAAAGTATAGCTTAGAACTATCATTGACATTAAAGGTTAGGAGGAAGAATATAAAAACTTGCAACTTTCTCGTGTATTGTGGAGGCACTAAACTTTGCTTGCCTGCCCGACCGCTCTGTCTGGCAACGCTGAACATGCATCTCATCAACACTGGTTAACAAATGCCCTTGACAACAGAGGCAAAACCAGGAGGGCACGCGGGCCTGTGTAGGAGAATCTGTATGCAGAACAAAAGGGGAAATGTCCTTGCAATGTGTAAAGCATTGCAGCTTCTAAGGGCACTACCGAGTTTTCATCTCTCTCTCTCTCTCTCTCTCTCTCTCTCTCTCTCTCTCAAATATCCATTTCACTAGACAAAAGTAAGAAAGCGGTATGGTAGCAGGGCGTGGGTAACGGGTGTGTGGCTGAGAGAACTGTCAGGGCGTGTTTGAGTGGTGCCGTGGACTGAGCGACAAACCTGCCGGAGACCTTGGGGTCGGGGAAGTAGTGGAAGAAACACTGTGGTGGGGATCGCTGCTCGTCTGTGTTATTATTGGCCTACCGGTGTATATCTGTCGTCTACGGAGGCGCCACACCATTGACCTACAATTTTAGCCCAGCCAAGAGTGAATGAAAGTGCCACAAATGCCAAGGAAGGGCCAGTCTTGTTGTGAATCATGAAAAGATGCGTTCAAAGTTTTATCGGCTCCGTCTGTGTAAGTGGCATGAGGAACTGAGGGAGGTTGTGGAATTGCCATAACCCACCAGACTTCTGAATTGTTAGTTGTAAAGTGAACGTGACCGGGATGTGCTGAAGGGAATTTGATTTTTTTGTTCGGCATTAATGTGCAACAGTGAACAAGAAATGAAGAACGAATTACAAGGTACAGCAGGACCGGAATATCAGTAGACGTCAAGATCCTGCAGCTATAATCATATCTGGCTACTCTCCCTCCCAAGTTAAGAGGAACTACGTGTTGCGTCATTTATTAAAAAGCAGCAGAAACTTGACGGCGCAAGGATGACGACCTACCGTGAGTGTTTTGACTTATTGTTTATAGTCATTGTCTTTAATTGAGCACTTTATCATTTATCATTCTCTCTCTCTCTCTCTCTCTCTCTCTCTCTCTCTCTCTCTCTCTCTCTCTCTCTCTCTCTCTCTCTCTCTCTCTCTCTCTCTCTCTCTCTCTCTCTCAAAAAGCAAACAATGAATAGATGAATAAATATAATGAAAAAAATAAACAACTAGATAAAATAGAATGTAATATAAGCAATTTATTTTTTTTTTTCATTTCAGTACAAAATTTTTATTTAGATCTTAGTTATATAGTACTTCATCTTCACATCCTAAACGAATGACCTTTTCAATAGGTTTCACAGCCTTGCGTGAACCGAAACTCAAAATACTTCTCCTCTACAGAACCACAAATGCAGCAGGTGCCCAGTAACCAGGTGGTGTTGGTTGTGAACCAGGCGACAATGGGCCAAAGAGCGTCCCGCTTCTCCAATAATCGTCCTTACCTGAACCGCGGCGCCCAGGTACTGCTACACACACACACTCTCTCTCTCTCTCTCTCTCTCTCTCTCTCTCTCTCTCTCTCTCTCTCTTCTATTTGCATCTCGAGATATATTGTTTCCTTTACGTGTATGTAGTGAGCACGTACACCACACACATTTATACCAGTTTGACATGCCCAGCTAAGGCACAAAGGTTCCAGGTTACTTGTGTGAGGACAGTGGATGCGACACGTAGGGAGGATCAATAAAGTCGCATTAGCACTTGTTGCATATCCACGTGTTGTAGCATTGTTGCGTATCAATCATTAATACGATGCGATGCCACATGGTCAACCGGAGCATATTCTGAAACACCTCTGCGCCTTACCTCGACCACGGTCTTAATGCGGTTGTAGATTGCTAAATATTTTACGTTATTAACATGAGTAACACTTTTTTAAAAAGTTAAGCTAATCGTTTCTTTTGGGTCTCAAAATAGTCATGGTGAGAGAGCAAAGGGTTTCTGAATATTTATCCATTTGTTGATTATTCGCTTGTCATTGTTGCGTGACAAAACAGTGATTCATTTTTTTCTCTGACTATATTGATGATTTCATACATGCTACAGTAGGCTGCGTCTTCGTAAATTTTTATTCATGACAATATAGTAAGCTAGAAGGAAATAAAGATAAAACGCGTGAGTGGATTTAACTCTAGAAGTAGGAAGATATGCAGTGGGTCAACTATATGTAGGCTGATTTAGATGCCTGCATGTGAGTGGACTATACAATACCTCTCCAAAGATGTATCCAGCACAAACGTGTAATTGGACAATACTACTCGATGTCCACATGGTTACGTACCCGAATTATGTATCATTCCTTTGTGTGATGCCAAAAGATTGACATTTAGAAATGGCGAAATGGCTAATCGGGTGTTGTTGCACATCTTTTTACTATTTATTGAAACTCAGCGTGTGGTATGGTATACCTACATACATGACGATGGAGAAAGAAAAATTGAAATATATATAATAAAAAAAAACTGAGAAACCAGCAAAGTTGTTGTTAGGAGAGCAGACGGGCCTCAAGGAAAAAAGTTATAAACTTTGACCGCGTGAGTGGGGCGGGTGACGGGAACAAAGATGTTTTGTTTGGGGTATTATCATGAGCACCAGCAGCAGATAGTGATAGTAGTAGTAGTAGTAGTAGTAGTAGTAGTAGTAGTAGTAGTAGTAGTAGTATTGATATTAGTAATGGTAATAGTGATAATAGTAATAATAATAATAACAATAATGATAATAATAATAATAATAATAATAATAATAATAATAATAATAACAACAATAATAGTAGTAGTAGTAGTAGTAGTAGTAGTAGTAGTAGTAGTAAGTAATAATAATAATAGTAGTCATAGTCATAATAATAAAGATAATTATAATAAGAGAAGTAGTAGTAGTAGTAGAAGTATAGTTGTTTTTATTACTTGGCATGTTAGAGCGATATATGTGATTCGGCTGGAGTCTATAATAAATTCTGCATCATAATTTATTTCAAGTTACAAAAGTGTCCAATTACTTCTATATATTTTTTTCTCTTCACCACAGTTCAGCAATGGATGTCAGTGTTTTCTGCCACAAATGTTATTGCTGATAGTTCTGGGCTCCTTGTTCACCTTCATGGCAATCAGCATAGTGTCCATTGGTGTGCTGGCAGGTGTGGTAATGATGATAGTGGGAGGTAAGCAGCGGTTTGTCCAGGCCAACAGCTTCGCTTGGGTGCGAGGAAGGCCTGCTGACTGATGTGTATAGTTGCATGTGAATTAATGTTACGCTAGTGTGGTGTAATTAGCTAGAATTTGTATTTATTCAATATATAAGTGTAAATAATATTACGCTGTTTTATTTGCGTATGTTCTCTGTCTTTTCGTGTCTGACATCAGTCTCTCCTGCCGTAGGTGGACTGCTGGGTGCTGGCCTGTATCTTATCCACACCGCCAAGAAGCAGTTCAAGAATCTTCCCGCAGACCATCCTGACCGCACCAAGTACGCCTGCCAAAACACGTGTACTACTGGTGGATGGAACTACCACACCCCAACTATGTACTCAATGCCGCCCATGCAACACCAGGTGATAGGGCACCAGGCACTCTCTGGCGGCCAAGTCTTCATCATGCAAGACCCAGTCGGGACGCATGGCAATCAGGTGCACTTTGGCGCACCGCAGCAGTCAAGCCGCACGTCACCTGGCGGTACTTACCGCCCTGAGGACGACCCGCCTCCCGCCTACACTGATGTGGTGCACAACATATAGAGAGTTGTGTAGCTGTGAATGCTTTATCTTGGGTGCTCAGGACAAAGCAGGTGACCATGACACGTCTGGGTGGTCCAGTGTTGTGATCAATGCGTTGTGTTGCTCTCTAGGCTTGTGTTGCCGGGAGTATGACACTGAACGTGTTGTAGCTGTCGCCTTTGTCCATTGTTGATACTGATTCATATTATATATTTTTTTATAAATGAATATTATAAACGTGCAAGAATAGTGCCTGATGTCTGGTGTACGGTGTCTTGAACGTGTCGCGTCATGCTGAATCTCTTCGTATTATTTTGCCTTTTCCCGGAGCCGTGGAAAGGTTGTGTTGGCTGGGTAATCATATCCAGGCGAGGTTGGGGTGTATGCACCACAATATTGTGTGTGCTTATGTGTGCTAGCGGAAACTGATTAGCACGCACGGTGTACCTCCTAGCAGCCCTGCTCCGTGGTTTATGGGCATTGTAGTATATCATTCACAGAAATAATCATTAAGCTACTTATATATTATCAGTTAATTGATTACACCATTGATATGTGTATGTTTTCTTTTGCCTTTACGTCGCCTGTACCTCAGTGGTATGTCATTTAGCAGTGCAAGGCAAAAAAGATGAGCCGGGTTGCCTCGTTTTGCTGAGAAGGAATATATAGCGCTGACGCATGGAGGAAGCAAGATAAATACCCATTGCATAAAGTGTTGATTGAACGTCCTACACAAGGAGAATGAAAATACTTCCAATACTTATTAAATGTTAAATATTAAAATTTGAATTTCCTATATAAAATAAAGACTCACATAAATATTTAGTTCTTTGTTCTTGTCGCCAGTTGCCATAACGAGCTCCATGGAACACACCACTGTGGCACTCTAGACTCTATATGACACCGCGGCAGCACAAAAGCCTCCCCTGTGATTAGGGGAGTGGGTCTGAGCCACGCTTCTTTTGGGCCGGCTGACAGCTTCCTTGAATTATAATAGGACACAAAGCGCAGTGTGTGCTTGTGGCTCTGGAATCCTTGGGCACTGGGCTCGCACCGCTGCCCTGCAACGTCTGATGGAGCTTGGAAATAATTACACTGCTGCTAAAAAAATCGAGGATGGCTGGGTTTATCTCAAGGCCTCACAACTTTTGTGTTCACAGATCGGTCCGCTATCATGCTCTTCAGAATGGAAAACTGTACGTATACCTGCCTCTACAGATCCAGTGCTAACTGTAAAGACTTAGAATCACTATTGTGAATCAGCTGACAACGCAAACAATACGCATATTCTAAGGCAGTATACACAGCCCAGCATTATGGCGGGGTGTCAGGGCAGCATATATATATATATATATATATATATATATATATATATATATATATATATATATATATATATATATATATATATATATATATATATATATATATATATATATATATATATATATATATATATATATATATATATATTTCCTTAATATATTTTCAGTCTTTACATTACATTGTCTGTTCTTACTTCACGCCTTTTTATGTACACTTGTTAAATAGTTCACAATTTGTTAATGGCTAGTGGTAGTTTTATTTGCAATTTACCTTAACATTACTGTAGTGTGACATGTCTGTTTATGTATGCATGTAACCCCCTTCTCTCTCTCTCTCTCTCTCTCTCTCTCTCTCTCTCTCTCTCTCTCTCTCTCTCTCTCTCTCTCTCTCTCTCTCTCTCTCTCTCTCTCTCTCTCTCTCTCTCTCTCTCTCTCTCTCTCTCTCTAACGATAATGAGTTTCCTGCCTTCATGTCAACGCAAGAGGCGGAGGGCGCGTATGGGGGATGCGAAAGGTCATGTGTTCCCTTATGCGATACACGTCACCGACACTCAATCAAGCGAAGAGGGTTAGCGAGGAGCGGCGCACACATAGTCTTCCGGGAATTTAAAAAATAAATAAAAAATGTAGTATCCTAAGAGGTTTCTGCGCATGCTTTTCCTATTATATATTAAAAAAATGTATGTTGATATGATGAAATTCAACATATGGATCTCCCTTTAACATTTCAGAGAATAAGGGAGTGATTCGAAATTTTAAGAATCAACTTGTTTCTTTTGGTTTGTGCAATATGTTAACTGTCTTTAATCCCCAAAAGGAATAAAAGAGATGAGTATAAATGTATGTGGGAACCAACTGAGAACAATTAATATCTATAGATAGAGACGCAGGTGAAAAACTCTAAAGACATAAAATACATGAGTTTGTTTGTTTTTATGAGAGGAGGAAAGGAAAA
>NC_059291.1:15457938-15465438 GCF_017591435.1 Portunus trituberculatus
TAATTTGCAGAGCACTGTATATATATATATATATATATATATATATATATATATATATATATATATATATATATATATATATATATATATATATATATATATATATATATATATATATATATATATATATATATATATATATATATATATATATATATATATATATATATATATATATATATATATATATATATATATATATATATATATATATATATATATATAAATAATGATGCGCGGAGGCTGACAACGGGAATATAAATTGATGTTAAAAGTGATGTCAAAGATTTCCCAAAGTGAAGATAAACATGCATGAGATAATATCGGTCATGGATAAGTAATACATGTATATTGGTATTGAATTCTGGAATATCCCGCTGCATTAAAGACTGATATTTATATTGGTATTTTTTACAATATAAGAAGAAAATAACTTTAGAAGGAAAATGTAGATCACAACACCCAATAAAAAGTTGTTTTGGTGAATGGCTGGATTTTGAGTTTTTCTTTGATTGGGGTCAGCAAAGGATGAACGGTACCTGATTTAAGTGTCACTATGAATAACCATCATTGTGTAAGAAGAAAACCGAACAGGAACTATAACATGTTGCAGTGTACTTCATTCTTACGCCATATGATCATTTACCTACGTCTCTGCAGAGGATCCTGTCTCAGCGCTCTTCGACAAGGTCTCTAACCCTACGAAAACTAGTCGCTGGTGAAATCAAAAGATGATGTTGAACTAACATTAATAGAAATTTAATCGGAGAGTTTTCTTAAGTTAAGATAGATTAAGTAAAGTTAAGCGATGTTAGGTTGGATTTCAATTCATTCAGTGCATTAATTTTCATTGGAGACTTTCATTATGTAGATCACGATTTAGAAAAGACCTCATACTTTAGTGAGAAATAGATGTTCAGTGTTCCGAATATAACAGCATAAATATGATCAAGTACTTCAATAGTCTATAAATCAATTAATCTACATATATTCAGGTAGTGAAGTCACCGAAGCAAATAACTTTCATATGTTCAGCGTGAATATGAAATAACACATTGACTGCTTCATATTAGAAGCCAATGTGATAGGCGGAGGTAGTTGTGTTATATTGAAGGTTGTGTGAAGCTTTAGATCTCCCTCATCCCATGCGATCCTTATGATTTTAATTTCTGACATAGGAGTTAGATCACTACATCCTCAACAGACAATAAGAAGGGAAGATTGTAAGGGAAAAGGATGACACATTTATAAATACACTAGTTTTGTTCATCAGCAGCCTTGAACTTTTCAATCAAAAGTGTGGGTTAAAAAATTTATATATATATATATATATATATATATATATATATATATATATATATATATATATATATATATATATATATATATATATATATATATATATATATATATATATATATATATATATATATATATATATATATATATATATATATATATATATATATATATATATATATATATATATATATATATATATATATATATATATATATATATATATATATATATATATATATATATATATATATATATATATATATATATATATATATATATATATATATATATATATATATATATATATATATATATATCTATCTATCTATCTATCTATCTATCTATCTATCTATCTATCTATCTATCTATCTATCTATCTATCTATATATATATATATATATATATATATATATATATATATATATATATATATATATATATATATATATATATATATATATATAGAGAGAGAGAGAGAGAGAGAGAGAGAGAGAGAGAGAGAGAGAGAGAGAGAGAGTCTTTACGATTCAAAATGCACACACACACACACACACACACACACACACACACACACACACACAAGCGCGCGCGCACGTACACACACAGCACACACACAAATATCTAATCAAAACCATCTTTTTTTATCATCCACTTCGAATTACCGAGAATGGAGGAGACATACAAATAAAAAAAAAAGCGAAAAAAAGAGGGAGTGAAAAAAAGAGACGCGAGGGAAAAATACCACACAGTCGAACGTAAATGGAGCAATTGGAGCCTGGATGTGGAATGCAGCCACGCCGTCTACCTCCAACCAATAAAAGTACAGTAGGAATACGAGAGAGAGAGAGAGAGAGAGAGAGAGAGAGAGAGAGAGAGAGAGAGAGAGAGAGAGAAAAAAAAGTTCACGTCTGCCCCATGCAAATTTCTCGCCACACTCACACACACACACACACACACACACACACACACACACACACACACACACACACACACACACACACACACACACATAAAAGGAATTACCCCTCTCCGCCACACTCAGTAGCAGCCAGAATTAAAACGTTCCATTACAACAGCTCATAATCGTTACTGGAATGAGATACTGTCCTAGAGGTGAATCGCCCCGCTAATGACAGTAATAAAGCAATACATCTGCATTAGCCTCCTATATGCCAACCTCCTCCCTCCCTACCTGTCTGTTTACCTGTCTACCTGCCTCTTTCTGTTTGCTTCCTGTCTTCCTGTCATTTTATTTATACCTACCTCATTGTCTACCCAACTTCTTGTCTCCTACCTACCTTTCTTTCTTCCTGTCTCTCCACCATTGTTTATCTGGTCTTTGCCTCCTGATTGGCTGTCTGTTCTGCTTAGTAACACACACACCAGAAGGACAGAGTCAGGAAGTTCTTTGTTGTGTGACATGTCCGTGTATTGTATTATTTTTTGTTGTTTATTTTCTGTGTTTGTGTGTGTGTGTGTGTGTGTGTGTGTGTGTGTGTGTGTGTGTGTGTGTGTGTGTGTGTGTGTGTGTGTCTTTTTTCCATTATTTTTTTCTTGTTTTTTTCGTTTTCTGTGTTTACGTTTTAGTGGTTTTGTTTCATTGCATTCCTTTTATTTTGTTCTCGTGTTCATTGATGTCTATTTTTTTTTTTTTTTATTGTGCGGTATGATGTTTTTTTTATTATTTCTGGTGAATATATTCTCTCTCTCTCTCTCTCTCTCTCTCTCTCTCTCTCTCTCTCTCTCTCTCTCTCTCTCTCTCTCTCTCTCTCTCTCTCTCTCTCTCTCTCTCTTTCATATACACACACATTTCTCATTACCAGTCTGAGATATCTTTACTTCTATACCCATATCTAACCTTTCAACTGGAAAGAAACTTCAAAATTTCTTCTTTTCATTGTCATATTTTTCTTTGTAGATGTTCATAAAGAATTCACGCATAGATTGTAATGCTTCTGATGGTGATAATTTTTACGTACCGCTGTAAAAAGGTTAAGATCATTCAGGACAATTATTCTTATGGTTAGATAAACATCACAGTTATTAAATAAAATAGAAACTAAGAGAGATGGAGAGGAAAGAAGGGAGAGGGTTTATTAACAGCTGGTAAGGAGACAAAAGGAGGAGCATTGCTGTGCAGGAGGAGGAAGAGGATACATAATAAGGGTCATTACACTTTAGGGTGTAAACACGTCTAGTTGTTTTCTTGTTTTGAATTGAAGGTGAACAAAAGGAACAGTTACTGTTTGACGTGTTTGTTTGACTTACAATGAACTTGTCCCAGTAACAGACGTAGCAAAGGTATATTTAGCGTGGAGAAAAGTTGTTCGTCCATAGGACTTTGTACAGGAGATTTGAACCTAATAATTACTGTGGACGGATATGAACTGTAGGACATTGGCCTTCTTTGGACCTGCACCTTCAAACGTGCTATCTAATACACACTCAGATTAAAAAGTAGAATTTGTATGAGAAGTATTTTAACGTTAAGGATATCAGAGTTGTACGCCGCCCTTGTGGCGACCACATCTACAGATTATGGACACCGGCAGGCGGTAGAGTGTGTCGGTGATAGGTAGGTGGTCCTGGCCGGGTGACCGAGGTGAATACCTGACAGTGACTATGCAAAATAGAGTCGAATGCGAAATAGTGTGCCTGATAGAGACAGTGCTGTAGTATATTACTGTTTTTTATCATGTGCGTGACAGTGACAGTGCGAAAGTGAAGGATGATAAAAGTGCCGGTCAGTTTGGACTTCACCAAACCAACGAATTTCTGACGTGACATGTTTTTTTTTTTTTCTAGTGAGGAATATAGTGAATTAACTGATGGTATACATCTTTTCTTTTGCAAGTGTATGTTTTTTTTCGAGTTTTGAGTTATTCCCAACGATCTTGTGAGACCTTGACGGTGGCGGCGATGGATGCGGCGAACGTTGTTTTCTTAATGCTGAGCAGCGTTGCCAACGATTCGCTACATTTAGAGGAAAGCACAAAGGCTAACTAATGAACCCCAACATCTTAATCTTGCCGCGAGTGGTTGCAATCCCCGGACCCTACCCCAAGAGTTACTGAACCAACCCAAACATCAAAACCTTCTAGCCCCGCGGGACACCCCACAAGGTTTACTAACCAAATCCAACATTATAACCTCCTAGAAGACCTTATAGTGCTTTATTGGACATTTGATAGTTTCACTCAACTTACGATTTTCTGAGGTTATATTGTTGAACTTTGTTGGTAACTCTTGCAGACGCCCGCCTAGAACAGGGATTCTCAACCTTTTTATCGTTAAGAACCCCCGGAGTTATAAGACCATCTACCAGTACCCCAAGTATAATCACATGAACATGGAACTCAACATGCAAGGGTACTGCAAAGGATTTTATCAGATCAGCCATCTAAGTACCCCTTGAAATCTTCTTATGAACCCCCTGTGGTATCTTGCTGTTAGGATGGCCACTGTCCATGAGCTAACATCATTAGGTTTCTTTGACGCTGAAGACGTCTATGCAGAACGGTTTGGTTGGCAATAGACAATCTCATTATCAGACTTTGATTTCTAAGTTATGAAAATAATCTTATTTACGGGCCTTCATACGTTCATGGTGTCTTGTAGTCTACTTACTAACCTAGAAGGAAAGAAAATATCAAACTAACTTCGAGTTATCAATTGAGGAAGAAGTAATCTTTGTCCCAGGAATAGAGCAAGATGGTATATAAAAACACAATGCATAGTTATAACCTAACTCTACTATTATAGCGCTTTTTGTCGTAGATACATGTTTAGAAATACTTTACCTATCTTGATATCTCCTTATGTGACAAAAGAATATCCAAAAATATACGATATGCAGTTGACCATCTTTTCTGTGAAATATTACGATATCTGTTGAATCTGGCAACTTCAACGGGAGTTTGGGTCCTCTCCTAGTGTTTCCTTATGATTGAAACATTGATATTTACACGTCATTGTGATCAGGGAAATAAAGAAAACTAAGTTTGCTTTTTCTAAGAGCATGAAATAGAAAAATTTATGTTTACAAGTGGCAGTTTATGTATAAGACAAGCAAACCTGTGTGCACTCATCCACTCTATCCAGAAGCTTAACTAATTTTCAAAAGTTCCCCAATAGCTACACAACTACCATTGGTCTACTGTTTCTATCCAGTTACCTACAAACACGTACACATTCACGGCAGCAACATGCAAAGTACACTAAATACTCCGGAGCAAAGCTGCCTCACCTTGTTTCATTAATCAGCTAACTCTTGCACACTTTCACACCAAAGCTATTTTTCATTTACCATCGACGATTTTATATTCGAATCAAAATTAAAACGACGATTGAGAACTTTCGGCCTAAAGATGTTTGAGGGCCGTGACGGCCTTGGGCGCCGCACGGGGGAAGGAGGTGGCCGTCGGGTCCGGCCTGGGGCCCAAGGCAGGGAACTGGCTGCAGGTCCTGCTTTTCCTTGGTGGCCTCAAGCTTCACTACTAGTCGTCCACTTGCAGCGCATCACACTAGGCAAGGGTCGCCATAAGCAAGAGATCAATGTCTACCACTCACCGGATGGTGCCGTGAGGGGCCCTAAAGGGGTGATAAGGGCTCCTTGCATAGAATATGATGGTGAGTGGTGTGTACGGGACCTCTGCTTATAATGACACCGGGCTGAACAACTCGCCATGAACGAGGGCACGCTGTGCGCCATGAGCCAGGCACTGACCGTACCAGTGGTCCTTTACGGGGTGAAAAGGACTCACTGACAGTGTTTGGGGAGTGGAGTGTGGCGGGTTATGCTCATGGCTACCCGTGTGAGGCGCAGTAAGGTGGCAGCGTCACTCTCCTCGCACTCACGGGTCTGGGGTGAACTCTTACGGGGTGAAAGGGTTCGCCCCAGTACCTGTGTAGGCAAGTGAACTTCAATTGCGTCGCAGTGAGGTGGCAGCGCCACTCTCCTCGCACCTAAGGGTGTGGGGTGGACCCTTACGGGGTGAAAGGGTTCATCCCAGTACCTGTGTAGGCAAGTGGACTTCAATTGCAGCGCAGGAAGGTGGCAGCGTCACTTTACTCGCACTCAAGGGTGTTGGGTGGATCCTTACGGGGTGAAAGGGTTCGTCCCAGTACCTGTGTAGGCAAGTGGACTTCAATATTGTGTCTTGAAATCGCATCGTGAGAACTGGAACCGCATCGACATCGTGGAAACCCGCATCGTTCCCGTGGAAACTGGAATTACATCTTGATCGTGGAAACTCGCATTATTATCGTGGAAACTGGAATTGCATCTTTATCGTGAAAAGGCTATCGAGAAATTTGGAATCAAATCTTATCGTACACACTGTTATCGTAGAACCACTCGCGATCGTCGTTAGTTTCGTTATCTTGGTATTATTATTAGCTTCCGTAATAATAGAGTTGTTGGTCATTTTTATCTTATCTTTTTTACTGTTTTTTTTTCAGGGTATATAATTTAGTGTTCTTCAACCTTTTCTAAGTTCGTGCACCTTTTCGAGAAGCAAGGAGGACTATAAAAGAAATGCATCAATATTCGTAATTTTCCCCTACTTTAAGACTGAAAATCGATAGATAACATTATTGAATATCTACCTGAAGCTACAGTTTTTTAGTCCTAAACAGTCGCTATATAGAGCGAAATGTACTATAACAAAATGCCACATCTCAAACACATTAGGCCCGTGTTCCGTCGGAATGTAATATATTACTATTGTGAATAAATCGCAATACTTTGATTAATATCAATAGGATTTCCCAAACTGTCACAATTTCAGTGTTCGCAGGAGAGAGTCAGTATCGTCTCGCGGTACAGAGTAATCGTCTCTAAACACTGTATTACGATGTATCTATTGATTTGCCAGGGTTTTACTCCTACCAGTATTTTTCTGTTCTTATTCTACCATGGTATTTCTTTATAGTTACTTGAGTTTATACGACTGACATCATAATATAGAGCAAAACATAATTGTCTGGTGTACCAAGATCTTTCATTTCTAGAGACTTAAAGACAGCACGGAACCTTAACACACATTTCACCTCGCTTCTGCACAGGTTAATTCTTCTTCTTCTCAACCTTTTAATGTGATGTACCCTCGAAGTCTTTCAGTATTGATCACGTACCCTTACCCACAATGCAGCGTCAGGAAGGGTAACAATAAATGCATGGTTTATTGACTTAGTTTA
>NC_059291.1:15470438-15480438 GCF_017591435.1 Portunus trituberculatus
CAGCAGATCAAACAGTGAAACATATACACACACACACACACAACTTAACGTAACCTAACCTAACCTAGCCTAACAACTCTCTTTCTTCACGCAAAAGTACATGCACTTACCAGACACACACACCCTTCACTTAAGATTCAAAATTCAAATTGGCGACTCCAAATCCAGCCCTAGATCTAATTTTTAATCTGTAGATCACCATCTCTCCTCTACTAAACCACATCATCTTTTCCTCACCGAAACACAGCTGTCTGAGGCAACTGATAGTAGCCCCTTTTCTGTTCCCTCCTACTTTCTCTATCCTGATTATCGCTCCAAAGCTGGATGTTGTGTCTATGTCCGCAACGACTTAAATTGCTCTCGTGCCCACGCTCTTGAATCTTCCTAGTTTTCCACCATATGGCTTAGACTCAATAGTCATTCTCTAACTAAATTTATCTGTGCTATCTATCTCTCCCCTAACTCCTCTGACTGTTGTAAATTCTTTGACTATTTAACTTACAAAGCTGAGCACATTCTGTCCCTCTACCTTTTCGCAGAGATCTCCATTCTTGGAGATGTCAATGTTCACCACCAGCTTTGGCTTTCCTCTCCTTTCACTGACCATCCTGGTGAACTAGCCTTCAACTTTGCTATCCTCCATGACCTAGAGCAACTGGTGCAACACCCTACTCGTATTCCTGACCGTCTTGGAGACACGCCCAACATTCTTGATCTCTTCCTTACCTCTAATCCTTCTGCTTATGCTGTTACCCTATCTTCTCCGTTGGGCTCCTCCGATCACAATCTCATTTCTGTATCTTGTCCTATTTCTCTAATTCCTCCTCAAGATCCCCAAAGTTAGATGCCACTGGCGTTTTGCCTCTGCCAGTTCGGTGTACCTGAGGAGGTATTATGCTGATTTTCCCTGGAATGATTACTGTTTCCGTGTCAGAGACCCATCTCTGTGTGCTGAACGCATAACAGAGGTGATAGTATCTGGCATGGAGGCGTACATTCTTCATTCTTATCCTCATCCAAAACCTTCTAAACCTTGGTTTAACACAAACTGTTCTCGTGTTATACAAGATAGAGATGTTGCCTACAAAAGGTACTTGAGCCTTTCATCTTCTGAATCTCGAGTACCTTATATTTTTGTCCGGAATCATGCCAAGTCTGTTCTTCAACTTGCCAAACACTCTTTCATAGATAGAAAATTAGAAATCTTTCAAACTCCAACTGCCCTCGAAACTTCTGGCATCTGGCCAAAAACATCTCAAACAACTTTGCTTCATCTTTCCCTCCTTTATTTCATCCTAATGGCTTTACTACCATCTCATCTGTCTCTAAAGCTTAACCCTTCTCTAAAACCTTTGCTAACAACTCCACCTTGGATGACTCTGTGCTTGTCCTTCCCTCTACTCCTCCCTCTGACTATTTCATGCATACCATTGAAGTTCTTCGTAATGATGTTTTCCATGCCCTCTCTGGCCTAAACCCTCGGAAGGCTTATGGACCTGATAGGGTCTCTTATTGTTCTCAAAATCTGGGTTTCCATGCTTGTACCTTGCCTGGCCAAACTCTTTAAACTATGTCTATCGACTTCTACCTTTCCTTCTTGCTGGAAGTTTGCCTACATTCAGCCTGTTCCTAAAAAGGGTGACCGTTCTAATCCTCAAACTACCGTCCTATAGCTTTAATCTATTGCTTGTCTAAAGTTTTTGAATTTATCCTGAATAGGAAAATTCTTAAACATCTGTCACTTCACATTCTTCTTTATGATCGCCAGTATGGCTTCCGTGAAGGTCACTCTACTGGTGATCTTTTGGCGTTCCTTACTGAGTTTTGTTCATCCTCTTCTAGGAATTTCGGTGAAACTTTTGCTGTCGTCTTAGACATATCAAAAACTTTTGATAAAGTTTGCCACAAAGTTATGATTTCAAACCTGCCCTCCTATGGTTTCTATTCTCTCTGCAACTTTATCTCAAGTTTCCCTTTCAACCGTTCTATTGAAGACGTGGTAGACGGCCACTGCTCTTCTCTTAAATATATTTACAGTGGTGTTTCTCAGGGTTCTGCCCTGTCACCCACTCTTTTTCTGTTATTCATAAATGATCTTATCCAAACGTCTTGCCCTATCCACACCTATGCTGATGATACCACCCTACATCTTTCCACGTCCTTTCAGAGACGACCAATCCCTCAGGAATTCAACAGATCACGCAGGGACGCCACCTAAAGCTCAACTTTTTTTTCTTTTTATACCATGTGGGATTTTCAAGGGAATTTATGGGCTAAAGTGGATACTTTTTAGGGGGGGTACCTCCTATCTCAAAACCCACCCGCTAGGAAACCATTGCTTCGAGTGAGGAAGCCCAACATACACTCGGACCGTGGACAGGATTCGAACCCGTGCGCTTGGAGACCCCTCGGACCCCAAAGCAAGCATGGTTCTACTTTTGATCTTTCTAAGATTTCTGATTGGGGCAGAGAAAATTTAGTAGTGTTCAGCGCCTCAAAAAATCAGTTCCTTCATCTATCCACTCGACACAACCTTTCAGATAACTATCCCCTCTTCTTCAATGGCACTCAACTGTCTCCTTCTACACTGAATATCCTTTATCTGTCCTTTACTCATAATCTTAACTGGAAACTTCACATCTCATCTCTATCTAAAACAGCTTCTATAAAATTAAGTCTTCTGAGGAGTCTCTGCCAGTTTTCTCGCCCCTTCAATTACTAACTCTACATTGGATTTATCCGTCCTTGTATGGAGTACTCCTCGTATGTTTGTGGGGGGTGTTCCACTCACACAGTTTTGTTAGATAGGGTGGAATCAAAAGCTTTTTGTGTCATCAACTCCTCCTCTGACTGACAGTCTTCAGCATCTTTTTACCGACGAAATGCTGCATCTCTTTTTATCTTTTATCTCTATTTTCATGCTAACTGTTCTACTGATCTTGCTAACTGCATGTATCCCATCCTCAAGCGGCTTCGTTGCACAATGATTTTTCTTCCTCTCATCCTTATTCTGTCCAACATTCTAATACAAGTGTTAACCAGTATTATCAATCATTCGTATCTTTTTCTGGTAAACTCTGGAACTCCATGCTTGCTTCTGTATTTCCATCTTCATATGAATTCACTTCTTTTAAGAGGGAGGTTTCAAGTCATTTGTCCCTCTTTTTCGGCTAATTCTGTACGAGTCTTTAAAGGAGCTTGCATTTTAAGTAGGCGCTTTTTTTTTTTTTCATTTTATGTTGCCCTAGTCTAGTTTCCATCTTGCATAAAAAGTAGTAGTAGTAGTAGTAGTAGTAGTAGTAGTAGTAGTAGTAGTAGTAGTAGTGTAATAGTAGTAGTAGTAGTAGTAGTAGTAGTAGTAGTAGTAGTAGTAGTAGAAGTAGTAGTAGTAGTAGTTGTAGTAGTATAAGTAGTAGCAGTAGAAGTAGTAGTAGTAGTAATAGTAGTAGTAGTAGTAGTAGAAGTAGTAGCAATAGTAGTAGTAGTAGTAGTAGTAGTAGTAGTAGTATCAGCAATATTAGTAGCAGTAGTAGTAGCAGTAGTAAAACGGTAGAAAGATGGTAGTAATATAAGAAGTAAGAATAGCACTTGCAGAAATAATAAAGGTAGCAGCAGTTGTACAATTAACACAACTTATGAATTAAAATCAAATCCACAATGCTAACACAACTGGAGATAAAAAAAAAAAACACTATAACCTTTTCTAGTGTGGGAATAAAACCAGTTATTATTTATTTGTTTATATTTTTTGTTATTAATATTGTTCTCTTTATTGCCTCACAAAAACCCACATTCCTTCCTCTCTCGAGCGACATGAGAGCTGGCCATCGCTTCCTTCTCCACTTGTTTCTTTCTTTCCGTCACTCCTATGGCAGAGAATGCAATTATCTATGATTGATATTTAATTATTCACCGAATTATATAGGTATTGTCAGTTCAATATTTCGTCATGACAAAAATCCTGTTACTCTGTGCGTGGTGTTTGGTTCGTGTTATTTGCTCTTCACTGTTGGTAAGTTTGCATTCATTGTGTTGTAATTGTTTGTTGGCTTGTGTTAGCTGCCTTTCTGTTCAAATTGTATAGATGCCTTAATTGGTAATATTGTAACTAGCATTCTCTCTCTCTCTCTCTCTCTCTCTCTCTCTCTCTCTCTCTCTCTCTCTCTCAGTTTATTATCTCAGTTTATTATTTACCAGTTCACAACACACACACACACACACACACACACACACACACACACACACACACACACACACAGAGAGAGAGAGAGAGAGAGAGAGAGAGAGAGAGAGAGAGAGAGAGAGAGAGAGAGAGAGAGAGAGAGAGAGAGAGAGAGAGAGAGAGAGAGATGGAATGTTTGGGCCATCAGCATCAAAGGTAAGATGAGTCTCGTCCCTCCCACCCTCCTTCCCCTCCCCCCCATCCCACCAGCTCCCTGCCTGCCTGTGCCTCGCCGTGTTGACTCCCAGTGTTATGTGCCCCATATATCCAGGAATTTATGGGGTGAATAATGTCAGTGGCTGCTTAGGACGTATATCAGCTTACTCCTGTGTAACCGCTGCTTTTTACGAGGACATATTCCCGCCTATACGTACCTGGCGAAAGAGAAGACACATTTTCCCATCAGGTAAGCGAGCAGCATCTGTCCCGGATCGGTGCCAGGTGTGTTGACAGCGTGTGGCAGCGGCAGACAGGTATGATCGCTCCAGCCACTTGTCCCGAATTTTTGTCTTTGCTTTAAGTGTAAATGAGGAATGAGGGTTGAGAGAAGAGAAGGATTAGAAAATTAGAAAATAAGGCTGAATGCATTAGGTAGTACGTATGAATGAGTGGACGAAGGCAGAAGGAAAGAAGGGCGCCAAGAATTCGGAACGTCAGAAAACCAAGGAAATGCATAAGGTTATTAGTATGAATAAGGAATGAATACTGAGGGGAAGTATTGAGTGAGAATTTCAGAACGTTAGATTTCAAGGGAGATTGCATAAAGCTTTACATAGAAGTTCTTGAGTATTGATACGTCATCACAACCGATAAATTTAGCCGCTAGGTATTATTTTTAAATTATTTAGTGTCTGTATTATTACTATAACATAGTTACCTAATTGAATCTACCATCATTTGCTATCCAATGTGCAAAACCTTGTAATTTGGCATTTCTTTTTTTGACAAATCACTTTTAGGACTGCCATTTTTAATCGGCCTTCTTGTCTTTTTTCTTATCTTGGCTAGATTTCCTCATTCATAAAGTATCAAATGTACCAGGGAAGGGAGAGATAACTACCAATACGCAAAAATAAAGCAGAAAATTAGATAAGGTCAATTCTTCCTTTTGTAAAAGAATTATACGTTTTTGATAGATTACAGTATGCTTTTATTATTATGATACATTATACTCGTAACAGAAGGATGAGTTGGCTACGTTCATTACATTCTTTAGACTCTTCTTACGTTCGTGTGTCACTGGACAGTAAATATGTCTCTCTATGTATGAGGTCAACTGATTAGTGTGTGTGTGTGTGTGTGTGTGTGTGTGTGTGTGTGTGTGTAATTCACCTCAATCGTCTGCTGGTCACCCAGCCAGTTTTCCCCATTACGGAGCGAGCTCAGAGCTCATAGACCGATCTTCAGGTAGAACTGAGACCACATCACACACAACACACACCGGGAAAGCGAGGCCACAACCCCTCGAGTTACATCCGGTACACCTATTTACTGCTAGGTTAACAGGTGCCACCTACTTGCCTCGCCGCTTCCCGGGACTCGAACCCAGCCCTCACGATTGTGAGTCGAGAGTGCTAACCACTACACTACGCGGTGTGTTTGTGTAATTCACTGTTTGATCTGCTGCAGTCTCTGACGAGACAGCCAGACGTTACCCTACGGAACGAGCTCAGAGCTCATTATTTCCGATCTTCGGATAGGCCTGAGACCAGGCACACACCACACACCGGGACAACAAGGTCACAACTCCTCGATTTACATCCCATACCTACTCACTTCTAGGTGAACAGGGGCTACACGTGAAAGGAGACACACCCAAATATCTCTACCCAGCCGGGGAATCGAACCCCAGTCCTCTGGCTTGTGAAGCCAGCGCTCTAACCACTGAGCTACCGGGCCGTGTGTGTGTGTGTGTGTGTGTGTGTGTGTGTGTTTAGGATCATGATCTGTTTTTGTGTGTCTGTTCATGTGTTTCTGGGATATGTGTGTGTGTGTGTGTGTGTGTGTGTGTGTGTGTGTGTGTGTGTGTGTGTGTGTGTGTGTGTGTGTGTGTGTATGCGCGCGCGCTAGAACGTGGCTGCTAATATGTGTCTGTGATTATTTTCTCCTTTAGCGACACACTTTGCTTTAGAGACTTCACCAGACAATGAAAATTTAATCTTGTACATCTCGGTTTTCTGCAAATCATGATAGTCAATGGAGATGTCTGCCAATTGATTCAGAGTCTTAAACTTTACTTCAACAGTGTAACTACCACACGATGTTTTCCAGAGTTACATACCGTTGATTCAGACATTTACATTTATATTAGGGGCTGATGCTGCTGCTAGTGATAATATTAATTTTGGTAGTGGTGGTGATTCAAGTTATGGCTATGTTGTTGCTATTAGTGGTGGTATTTTCCCTGTCTTTTACCCAATCGTATTTAAATTTGACACACGTATTCTGTTATTCAATTTGAAACTAAAGTATACGAGAAAGTAACCATAAAAATAATATTTACAATTATTTACTTTATCCAATACAAGGACTCCAGTTGTTACCACAGGCTTCAATCATGGGATTTGAAATTTCTTAACTAATTTCCACCATACACGAGAGAAAATGGATCAGCAATGTCTGGTTCTATGGGGAACAGAGAGAGAGAGAGAGAGAGAGAGAGAGAGAGAGAGAGAGAGAGAGAGAGAGAATCATTGTTCAAGTAATGTATGACAGCAATAGTAGTAAATTTTCTTCACCAAGGCTTAGTAGGGACAGCCGTCAGTTTCTGTCTGAAAATTATCGTAAAAGAAAAAAAAAAGTAGTCATTACTTTCGTTTGCCAGTGACTCCAGTGGGGTGTGTAACGAGCCTCTCGATTCATTGGACTGAGAGAAAGTAAATTGCAGCATCACATGAACCAGGTATTGTGATTTGGGATCTTTAAATATTTCTCCTGCAGTAAATTAACCTCATTCTTTTATTCCGGCATTTGTTCATTTATTTCATGAGAATATGTAGGAATGTAATATTTATAGAAGTATGAGTAAAGCATTGTGTATGTGTGTGTGTCTCTCTCTCTCTCTCTCTCTCTCTCTCTCTCTCTCTCTCTCTCTCTCTCTCTCTCTCTCTCTCTCTCTCTCTCTCTCTCTCTCTCTCTCTCTCTCCCATATATACATAAAGGAACCTCTGAGAGCGCATCAACAACAGACCACATACATGAAGAGAACAAATTGACAACATTCATCGCCACTCCAATCACGCCTCAAACAAAACTATTGTAATTTTACACCAAAATAAAAACAAGAAAATTAGACCCTTAAACAACAATTTTTACATCTAATATCTTCTCGAGAAGTGAGAAGATAAACAGGGAAAATATACAGAAAAATATATTCAGAACAAAAGGAAGGGAAACCGAGCAGGAAGCAGCAACAAATACGCAGTCGTGATACAGACGTCTCCACTTATGCTGGTGTAATTCAAGGGAAATATCTCTGCCTCTCCTTGCTTGCTTGCTTGCTGGCTGGAGCTTGAATTGTGTGCTAGCTCCTCTGTGTGTTAGATTTAAGTATAAGAGAGAGAGAGAGAGAGAGAGAGAGAGAGAGAGAGAGAGAGAGAGAGAGAGAGAGAGAGAGAGAGAGAGAGACCGACAGGTTATTATTAATTCCTTACTTCAGAAGTCTTCACGACCTCATATGAAGGCAGTTGGCGGCGGCAGATGGCACTCGAGGGAGGCATGTCGCAGCGGGGAGGCAGGGTGGCCGGAATCAGCAGTGGAGTCACGGCGCATATTGCCTGGCTGGGGGGGAACGAGCAATGTTGTGGCCTCGAGGGGAAGCCTTGGTTAGTTACTTGTGTCGTGTTATATTGTTTGGCTAAACACACACACACACACACACTCTCTCTCTCTCTCTCTCTCTCTCTCTCTCTGAATCTGTAACGTCTCCATTGAAAACTTTTGAAGCTTAAATTGTTGAATTGTTGAAGTACTGAAAATTCAACTTTTTACGTAATTATATCGTTTTGGTTATGATGAATATTTCAAAGGAGAATTTCATTTCCGTTATAAAGTGTACAACGTAGAAGTGTCAAAACGAATAATCTGTGAGAGGGTATTATAGGTATTTTTTATTATAATTTGTCATGTAAACACCAGATCGCCGGACAGAGGTATGAGTGGAAGGAAGGCGGGAGGGACGCACCAATCACGCTGCTGACAAACTAAAACTCTAGATGGTTCGGAAGCTTTGATTCAACTTTGCATCGGAACACGGCTCACTTTTCTGCGAGACAGCGGGACGCGGCAAGGAAACTAGTCATATCTTGGGACGGATGAGAAGCTGCGTAGGACTGTGGCAGCGATTTGAAAACTGTAGTAGAAGTGACACGTTTCATTAAGAATGTTTTTTATTGTTCTAGTGATAGATCAATATGATTTGTACATTTTTAGCAGGAGAAACACTTAAGAATCCGGCTAATCATATCTGTGGGGTTTGAAAAGTCGTGGAGAGAGAAGTGATCCTAAATACGGCAGAGTAGTATAGCGTACGCTGTGTTTGAACATTTACACGGATTTCGAAGTGTTATCGTCACCAACAGGAGCAACATCTGCAATAATGTAAGTATTATACAAACTTTTCATCATATTTAGTTTAATTTATTTATAAACAAGCCATTAGTGTATTGTTGAGGGAAGTGAGTAGGGACGGAGGTAGTAAATGGTATTAAAATAGTCATGGTAATGTTCATTGGAGTTTTTGTAACGTTAGTGCTCTGACCAGTGTTGGCAGTGAATGTCCTCTGGTTTACTGTTTCCTTGAATCCGTCACAGGGAACGAGACTGGGAATGTGTAATGTAACGAGGCTGGAGTGAGTATCGCAGCTTTCAATTCATTATTTTCTCTGTAATGAGGCTGAGCAAGCAGCATTTTTCCATCCCTTGGCCGTTCATTCTTTACTGGCTACACTGCTCCAGCCGCTGCCCGCGCAACATATATATGCCGGCTTAATCGAGTAATCAAGAGCAATAAGGGTGAATTTCCTCCGGCATTGTCTATAAATTCTGGGAGGAACCTCGTACTCAAGCCATATTCAGCCTTGTGTAGCGGAATGAATTATGCAAAATACAAAGTACAGTAGTAATGAGTTTCAGATAGAGATGCTTTTCTTCTCCCATCATGAGCAGAGAGAGGCGGGCGGCAGGCGGCGCTTGTTGCTGCTAGCGTGAATGTGTTAGTGATTCATTTCCGGGTTCGTATACCAGGTAATCGAACATCAGTTCTCATTATTACCATTATCGTTATTATTGTTGTGATTATTATTATAATTAAAATTATTATTATCATTATTATTATTGTTATTATTATTATTATTATTATTATTATTATTATTATTATTATTATTATTATTATTATTATTATTATTATTATTATTATTATTATTATTATTATTATTATTATTATTATTATTATTATTATTATTATTATTATTATTATTATTATTATTATTATTATTATTGTTATTGTTATTATTATTATTATTATTATTATTATTATTATTATAATTGTTATTATTATTATTATTATTATTATTATTATTATTATTATTATTATTATTATTATTATTATTATTATTATTATTGTTATTGTTACTGTTATTATTATTATAATTGCTATTATTATTGTTATTATAATTGTTATTGTTATTGTTATTATAATTGTTATTATAATTGTTATTATTATTATTATTATTATTATTATTATTATGATTGGAGTGCATGCGTCTAGGCTAAGCTAGT